>NC_091130.1:69731945-70036231 GCF_040183065.1 Periplaneta americana | reverse complement strand
TATAAATAATTCTCATGTTATCATTTATACTCTGTTATCGTTCTTTGGTGATATAAATAATTCTCATGTTATCATTTATACTCTGTTATCGTTCTTTGGTGATATAAATATTTCTCATGTTATTATTTATACTCTGTTATCGTTCTTTGGTGATATAAATAATTCTCACGTTATCATTTATACTCTGTTATTGTTCTTTAGCATTATAAATAATATTTAAGTTATCACTTGTATTCTGTTATCGTTCTTTAGCGATATAAATAATATTCAAGTTATCATTTATATTCTGTTATCATTCTTTAGTGATGTAAGTAATATAAATTTAATGCTAGATTTGAAACAATACAGTTGCATAAAACTAGTGTTAGTTTTTTCTTATATTATTACATTATACTATCCTGTTACACAATAAAATGGAAAAGGAGTGACGAGGATTTAAACCTGAGATGTTGACATCTAAATTCCAATGTTCTTTTGACTGAGCTACGGGATCACAAGAAAAGAAGCAAATGCGGAAAAATTGGCTCAATCCCCCTCCAAGACATCCTGATGATTTATGGAAGCTCGTCAAGGATGTCTGGGATGCTGTGGCTGAGAACTGAAAAGACTAATCAATTCCATGCCACTTGACTGCAAGATGTGATCAAGATGGGAGGAAGATGGTCTAATATTGAATCGTGGTTTTTTATTTTGTTTTTTGAACTTTTAATTGTTTGAATCTTTTTAAGCAGACGCCAGTATGTTTTGTTTATGCCACGAAAGTTATTTTTGTTGAGAATATAATCTTTCTTTCTTTCCATTTGCTGCCATAATGTCATAATAACTAATGATAAAGTCATGACATAATACATTCACGAACCTGATGTTAATTACTACAACAGTCATAAAAGAGACAGGAGCAATTATATTTTCTCTCTCTCTCTCTTAAAAAAAAAACATAAAAAGAACTAGGTTGTGTTTGAACACATGACCTCACGAATACCAGCCTGAAACGCTATCATTACGTTACAACAGTAACATGGAAAACAATTTAATTATAACTGTAGATATCAGGCAATGGTCCAACAATATGTAACATCACCTGTCTCTGAATTGTAGCGGAAATACCCAAAGAGAATTTAGTTTCTAGAGAGAGGCCGCTTTTTCTTTTGACAGCAGTACATAATTTTCACTTGAATGGTAAATGACAAATATCTGGGTACAGGTTAAAATATCTACAATAACATAGAAATGAAAAAGTTACTTTATAAAAACATGAAGCAAACAATGTGATAGCTATAATCCCATCTGTCCTCCTCAAATTGTGTTCTTTCTTCTACAGCAACACAATGTCTAGCAGACTGATTTCTATATCATTACTATAGCTTTATTTCTACAGCCAATTTATAATGGTTTGACAACTGTTTGAAAACTGTTCCAAATCCATTATTCTTGCAAGAACAATCATGTACTATAAAATAATTTATTAGTGATCTAGTATATTGGAGATGTAATTAAATTTCATAGTATATTTTAACTGAAGAATGCACTGGAAGGAATGGTGAATGGGAGAAGAGTTCAGGTAGAAGAAGACATCAGATGATAAACGACATTAAAATATAAGGCATTCCATAAGAGAAGGGCGAGCCAGCCAAGAGTCGAATTTTGTGTTTTTTACTCCTCAGAAAATATTTAAGACGCATATCTGCAAGATAAGCCTGGCTGACGTTGGCACGCTCTCCCTTACTACATCGAAATTATCATTGTTTGTAAGGCTGGAGAAACTGCGTAGCCTGTGACAGGTTTACAGGCCTAATATTCATATTACTCCGTATGAAAAGAGCAAATACGCCACTTCGCCTAAAGGTATGTGCCATTCATTGTATCAGTGTTGTTGTAACCACACAGACAAGTACAACCGTAGTGAGGAATTACGTGTATTTATGGACATTGTAATAGCTTAGTATGAGTAATAGTGACAGTGATAATCAACCAGGCATGTCTGGTTATTGTAGGAAACGTCAGAGGCATGTCGAAAAATGGATAAACGTACAAACAAAGATTAAAAGGAACAAAGGTGAATCGTACATAGTACGAAAACATCTCAACATGTGCAAGCTCGAGGTATAAGCCCACCATATACTTATAGATGCTTCAACGCCTTAGGTATGGAGAAAATACAACCTGTATTTCGGAATTTCTGGGAGTTGGGTGATTGTGACCTCCAGAATGCCTATATTTCTAAGCTCGTAACCAGTGTTGATGTGAACAGATGTCGCATTAATAACAGGCCGATCTCTCTCAGTTGGTATTGCCAAAGAGGTACTATGTCACACCAATAAAGCTCACTTCTGATAAAATAAAGGATCTGAAAGCTCTCCTTATCTATGTGCCACAGAACATTTCTGGATGACGTGATCAGCAAACAAAATGTGCAACTAGCAGTGACCAACTCAGAGGAACATCTTCATGAAGATGATGTAATGGATTATTAGCACCTCTGTTCCCAGAACAAGTGAGACCACTTTGGATAGCAAGGGTAATAACATGACAGGCATCTACTTATTTTTGTTTATTAATAATTTCAGACACTTTGTAAATGCTACATCACAGTGCGATTAGGCGTTTTTATTTATTTTTATTATTATATTGTTATTAATGTCTGCTGTTATTGAGTTCATTCTACGCCCTTTGGTTTTTCTAATTATTCCCATAATATTGTTGAATTCATAATGTCATCTATGATCACTATTAAGTCGGAATATTAAATTGGACATTTAATTGCAATTTTCAATGAAGGTATTCATTTTTCAGTGTAAGAAATTATCATTATTTACAGACGTGTCCTTGGCGGCTTCGCCCTTATCTCGTTTACAGGTAAAATAAGTATTTCGAACATCGATTATATCTACAGGTACATTTGGCAGGTTTGCCCTTATCTTACAGAATGGCTCATATATGGATCATATGCAGACACCAATCAATCAATCAATCAATCATCTTAATGTATCCAGCTGTTTGCTGACAACATAAAGTCCACTATAGTCTATTCAGTTTTTGTTTTTCATGAAAAATGAGGGATATTTTGATCGGTCTTCATTATAGATGCCTGTTGCTAGTAGCCAGAATTGGGGCATAGACAATATATACTGCAGAGCTGTGTCTTCTGCAACTGGTACTGATGATTTTAATTTACTTCTTTTGTGGTTTATGGATGAACAATACAGAAGAATGTGTTCCAGATCGTCATCATGATTATTGCACCACAGGCAAGTAGAAGTATCAGAAAGTGAAATCAGTGTAGGTACAACTGTGTGACAATGTGACCTGTTCTGGCTCTTGTTAAAAATGTATGAACATGTCTGGGCAAGTTTTTGTACATTTCCAGTCATTTGGTTTCTTTTGAATGGACTGCAAAATTTTTCCTTAGTCAGAAGAGTCAATTGTTGATCCATAGGTTTATAAAATGAGAGTTTACTGAAGCAAAGGCATCGGATAAAAATATCATTTGAAGAGGTGTTGGTTGCAAATATGTTGCCTGTTTTGCAATGTTATCGATTTTTTCGTTTCCAGGTATAGGCCTACCACAATGACTAGATATTTCCTTTGGAGTTATGTTATTTCCTTTTGGAGTTTTTTTAGTTTACTTAGTTGTTTCTGAATTGGAATAATTCTATGAGCGTATAGGTTTGGTACATATGCAGAGACTAAGAGGAAGGCAGAAAATAGGAAAGATTGGAGAAAACTGGGTTTGCAGTGAAAGACCTGCCCTTGGGCAGTTCACTATGAATGAATGAGTTTATTTTAATAACCAGTATAGATAAGCATGAAAACTTAAAAGATTAAAGCAGTGCGGTGGATAAAAGTGCAACACAACAATCTTAATGCTCATGTGTCTGTGATTTGAGATTGTTTTGCACTTGATCCGCAAATATTTCTGCCGCAGAAAATAATTTGGGGACTGATATGCTATGAATGTTGGAAACTGCTATAGAAACAAACCTTATAAAACTTCCGTGCTATGGCATTAATTTTTCATGGCTACCCACGTATGCAGAGGATATGGCACTAAGCGAACAACAAATAGACTAATCCATGCATGTAGACAGATTAAAGTTATCGACAACAAACTGCTGACTTCCATCCACCCATTTCAAGAATACTACTGCAAGTAAATGGGATACTTATTCCCTCTTCTCTCCCTCCGACCTTGTCACAGTCTTCGGCCTCATGTCACTCAGCTACCATGGCAGTGCAATTGTATGTGAGGGAAGCAATAATGCAAGTCGAGACCACAAGTTCTTTGATTTTTTAACTCCTTGTTTAATTTGGGGCACTCTTGTATGTGTTTATAATCCATTCTTGATTCTTGTTGCTTGCTGAGGGCACACTCATCTATTCATATAGGCCTACTCTAATTTTGTGGAGCTAACCGATCATGTCCTGGGGGATAAAGATGTTTGTGTCAGTGTCACTTGTCCCTTTGCTAGTGCTAAAAACAAATGCTCTTTTAAGGCAAAACAATTACTTAAACTAGAAAATCTTACTCTGTTGAAATGCAGAAGGTTTGTCAGCAGGAAACTATGGGTTACAAAAATATGTGAAATGAAAATGTTATCCCATGTTATAAAGAGTGCTAAAAGTAAGTATACAACATTCAATTAGGCCTATAGAAAAACTTGGAAACATAGAATAGAATAATGAAACATTAATGTGTGAAAGTTGGAGTGATTTTTATAGGCCTACTAAGAGACTTTTACAAAGTAAATAAAAAAAGAAAAAAAAAACTTAACATTACTTCAATTAGGACTATGTGCGACCACAAAGCAAATAGATCTTCACGGACAACTATTTAGTCTAATCAACACATTTCATATAATAGGCTATTCAAGAGCATATTTTAATCTTGTTTTCTGTATTCAGACCTTCAGGAAATTAAATTTAAAAATTTTTAAGCAAGGAATGGTTTAAAAAATAAGATATTAATACAAGGAAACATAAGATCAGTCAAATATGAATAAGACATCAAAAGAAACTGATGAACATTATTAGGCCTAATACAGAATACAAAGTGTATTAGACTGTATTAAGACTTTCAGGAAACTAATTTTAACAAATTTCAAGCATGGAATGCTTTAAAGAAAGATGAGATAATATAAGGAAACAATAAAGTCCGCCAACTTCAAATAAGACATCAAAAGAAACAACTGTTGTTTAATCAACTGTCCGACAACAAGTTTAAACCTCGTAAGTGACACCAATAAGGCATCAATCATGAGGCAACTAAGCCAGACATGGGTTAGTATGGCCAGTTCCTTTTCCCCTCCATTGCATACATCGCTGAGTAATAACATATTATACTAATCAGACTTCAGATGTAGAGGCTTATTCTTTCTGTGACATATCAAGTGAGACATACTGCCTGAATAATAGATGTACAAATCAGCCAGGGAATCAGAGGTAAAAGAAATTGATGAACATCATTACTACAGAATGCTAAGTGTATCAGTAACTTTAGATGCTCTGGTAGGCCTAATGATAAAAATTGCAATTCCACGAAGAGCAGTAATAAGTAATCGGTAAACTTTATGGACAAGAATTCATATTTTTAGGATGACCAATTAAATTATACAGGCATTGAAATTTAATATAATTTACCCTTGTCACATGGTATGATGCAATATCTAGTTACAAAAATGATTGAGCCTACAGAAGTGTATAATGTGAATTAGTGCACATATTTAAGCTCTTGAAAAAATGTAACAGAGTGCTTTTTCTTTTATGATATTAAGTACGGTAGGTACTGTAAATGGAGTATAGAGAATGAAATAAAGATATTTAGAATCTTGTGACGATACTTCATTAGCACTGAATTTTTCAATTAATAATTTACCTTATATTGCAAACAGATCCACACAAAATGCAAAACGTAAAATTTGGCACGTAAACATAAAAATTATAACAAAAATTAACATTTGTAACTTTATATAGCATACCAAGGAAAATAAATGTTGGTTATCAACATGGATATCAATCTGTGACGACATACAGTAGATACATAGGCCTATTATTTGCTTGGCGAATTTACAAAATGAAATGTAAGCACTGAATTTCCCACCAACATTCCGTACTTCACAGAAACTATCGTATATAATTGGGAGTTCGCAACTTGTCCGGGGAAACAGTCCTCCTCGATTTATATTTAAATTTCAAGGTTAAGCAATTTCATGTATAAAACTCGACATAGTGTTCCGTAAACTGATGAACTGAGATCATGGTTATCTATTTGTACAAACTGATATAGAAACATACGTAATAATTATGCACCTACAGTATATATTTTTATAAGTTATTTAGATTGCCTTCTTGGCTAGTCAATATTATTAACCTCGTGCTCTTGTAAATCAATGTACAAAATAAAAATATGTAAATTAAATAAAGACTTACTTACCATGCAACTAACTGTGATAGCTGCATGAACACCAGTATTTTATATTTTAACTTTCAATTACACAGCGAGCCGTATTTTATGCTTCGTAAGAAACCGTACTACCGCCGCGATACCATAGTGGGAGAGTTTGGGTGGTATCATCACGGATGTCACGTACGCACGCGTACGCAAGCAGTGCTAGCATCAAATAAGCGCAAATACGTACTATATGTGTACGTAATCTGTGTAAACAAAGGTATCACGAGGCTGTGCTGCAGACCGGTATTTTAATTTCATTTGACCTTCGCGTTAATGATGGCAGTTCATAGGCCGGCATTTTTAAATAAAAGTAGAATAAAATATATGTTGTTTCAAAGTAAAAAGTGACAAACAGCAGCTATGTCACAGCCAAATTTAATATTCTTACAATATAGTACTGTTGCGCACTAACCGCGCTGCCTAGGACACAATTCAGACCGGAGTAGAAAATGTTAAAACCAACATAAAAGCATGGATACCAACAGCAAAACCCTGCCGAGTGTAGTGCCATCTTTCCACGTTAATAACACAGTCACGAGCTCAATACGTAGGGAATATGCATCCAATGGCAGTTGCTAGCCACTAGGGTCGCTACTACAGCACAGTCTGGTTTTCCCAGTACTCTCAGTTGCTAACCGCTTGGAGCATTGTCTCCCGAGAAATGCAAAAAATCACCTCAAGCTTCGTGACTGTATATACTAGATTGTGGTAGTAAGTTGCCCAGAAACAATGACTACGTCGATGAAAACGCTCACTACTATACCTCAGGCGTACAAGTCTGTGTGCTGTAGAAATTGTATGACACTGTTTATTTTGAACTTTGTCCTCCACCTCAATCCCTGTTCTTGATTAAATCATTATCAATAACTTTTTCATTTTTCTATTCTATTTCAGTTATGGTTAAATAAAAAAATAACCTTAACATGTGAAATTGGAAATGTAGGTGTACCTATGAAATGCTTACCAATATATTATTGTAACATAACATAATTATTTGTCATTTCATTTCAAGAAAGTGTAAAATTACACTATATATAAAATCTGAACAGTTAATTAAAATCAGCACTCATGTATATCTTTATAGTCAACGCATACTGTACATGACATTCAATTATTATAATGCACAGCAGTGGGGGATCCAGAACTTTTACAACATTCTATTTGAAAACATTTTATATCATCACAAATTATACTTCATGAAGAAAAAATACACAATTTAAGATATTATTGACAAATAGGAAATTAGGTTTAAATAGTGTGTCACACTTATTAAATATGACAGTTGCAGATGTTCTTGACCAACGAGCACCAATCAGTTCAGTCTTAAATTAATTGAATATGGCTGTGGTTAAGTCGATCCTGACTCTTAGTTGATCATAGATATGTCTTCACTCTCCTCCTAGAAGAAAATTATCTTTCTGCTGTACACCTTAACTTACTTACTTACTTACAAATGGCTTTTAAGGAACCCGAAGGTTCATTGCCGCCCTCACATAAGCCCGCCATCGGTCCCTATCCTGTGCAAGATTAATCCAGTCTCTATCATCATATCCCACCTCCCTCAAATCCATTTTAATATTATCCTCCCATCTACGTCTCGGCCTCCCTAAAGGTCTTTTTCCCTCCGGTCTCCCAACTAACACTCTATATGCATTTCTGGATTCGCCCATACGTGCTACATGCCCTGCCCATCTCAAACGTCTGGATTTCAAGTTCCTAATTATGTCAGGTGAAGAATACAATGCGTGCAGTTCTGTGTTGTGTAACTTTCTCCATTCTCCTGTAACTTCATCCCGCTTAGCCCCAAATATTTTCCTTAGCACCTTATTCTCAAACACCCTGAACCTATGTTCCTCTCTCAGAGTGAGAGTCCAAGTTTCACAACCATACAGAAGAACCGGTAATATAACTGTTTTATAAATTCTAACTTTCAGATTTTTCGACAGCAGACTGGATGATAAGAGCTTCTCAACCGAATAATAACATGCATTTCCCATATTTATTCTGCGTTTAATTTCCTCCCGAGTGTCATTTATATTTGTTACTGTTGCTCCAAGATATTTGAATTTTTCCACCTCTTCGAAGGATAAATCTCCAATATTTATATTTCCATTTCGTACAATATTCCCGTCACGAGACATAATCATATACTTTGTCTTTTCGGGATTTACTTCCAAACCGATCGCTTTACTTGCTTCAAGTAAAATTTCCGTGTTTTCCCTAACCGTTTGTGTATTTTCTCCTAACATATTCACGTCATCCGCATAGACAAGAAGCTGATGTAGCCCGTTCAATTCCAAACCCTGCCTGTTATCCTGAACTTTCCTAATGGCATATTCTAAAGCGAAGTTAAAAAGTAAAGGTGATAGTGCATCTCCCTGCTTTAGCCCGCAGTGAATTGGAAAAGGATCAGATAGAAACTGACCTATACGGACTCTGCTGTATGTTTCACTGAGACACATTTTAATTAATCGAACTAGTTTCTTGGGAATACCAAATTCATTAAGAATATCATATAATACTTCCCTCTTAACCGAGTCATATGCCTTTTTGAAATCTATGAATAACTGATGTACTGTACCCTTATACTCCCATTTTTTCTCCATTATCTGCCGAATACAAAAAATCTGATCAATAGTCGATCTATTACGCCGAAAACCGCACTGATGATCCCCAATAATTTCATCTACGTACGGAGTTAATCTCCTCAAAAGAATATTGGACAAAATTTTGTACGACGTCAACAAAAGTGATATTCCTCGAAAGTTACCACAGTTGGTTTTGTCCCCCTTTTTAAAAATAGGTACAATTATGGACTCCTTCCATTGATCTGGTACAATTTCCTTTTCCCAAATAGCAAGTACAAGTTTATAAATTTCGCTATATAATGCACTTCCACCCTCTTGTATTAATTCTGCTGGAATATGATCGATACCTGGAGACTTGTACTTTTTCAGATTTTCTATCGCAATTTCGACTTCTGAAAGCGTGGGTTCGGGTATAAATGGCTCAGCAGTTTGTATTTCAATATCGTCCCGATCATTTCTATTTGGCCTATGTACATTTAGTAGTTGCGCAAAATAGTTTTTCCATCTGTTTAGGATTGATGGAGAGTCTGCAAGCAAGTCACCATTCTCATCCTTGATCACGTTTACCCTTGGCTGATATCCATTCTTAAATTCCTTTATACCCTTATATAAATCTCGAATGTTTTTATTCTTACTATTTGTTTCTACCTCATTCAGTTTTTCCTTCAAGTAACCTCTCTTTTTATTCCTAAGTGTACGACTTGCTTCCCGTCTTTCATTGAAATAATTATCTCTCTTCTCCTCAACTGGATCCTGTAAGAATTTCAATTTTGCCTGTTTCCTTCTTTCTACTACCATGCAACAATCTTCATCAAACCACGGTTTCTTTTTCTTAGTTTCATAATAACCTATGCTCTGCTCAGCTGCAATTTTGATACTATCTCTGATATTTTCCCACACGCTATTAACATCTAATTCTTTCTCAACTTCGTCGGAACTTTCTAAAGTGGCAAACCTATTCGAAATTTCGACCTGATAATTTTGCTTAGCTTCCTCGTCCTTTAATTTCAAAATATTGAATTTAGTAATATTAACTTGTTGCTCTACTCGCTTGGCTACTGATAATCTTTCTCTTAATTCTCCAATCACCAAATAATGGTCAGAATTACAGTCTGCACCCCTGAAAGTTCGAATATCTACTATACTAGTATGTCTCCGTTTATCTATCAAGATGTGATCTATTTGGTTGTGTGTCAATCCATCTGGAGAAGTCCAAGTATATTTATGTATATCCTTATGCTGTACACCTTAACAATGGACTAAAATGTTCCTCTCTTACACCCTTCTTGAGTATCAGATGTTCAAGCAAAACAGCTGTACTGGAGCTGTGAAATTTCTCACTTCCAGAACAGAATTTAACGTTAAAAATGAACTGTTACTATATATCTCCAGTCTTTCATTGATTCACAAACTATTTTTATCATTATTATTTATTATTTTAACATAATATCACGTCCACTTAACTGGCTTACGACACTTAAACTGATGCAACAATCAATTCCAGAAGTATTCTGTTTTGAAAAGGAAATGTATTGGCTTATGTACCAGTATCAATGCATTAATACATGAACAGTTACTGATTTAGGTACTATTAATTTGAATACAGTTTACTGTTACTGTATTGTCATCAAAGGTAAAGTTAATTTAATTTAATAATTTTCATCGCTTCAAGAATAGTTTTCTTATGCCTTCTTACTGTAGGCTACTAAGATAATATCAGGTTGTTAAAAATGGTTAAATTTATTGTGATTAAAGCAACATTGTACGTTACTTACAATTACTAATTAAATCCTACAAATCTAAATTAACATTTACTTTTTCCTCTACTTATAAAGTTTTCACAAGATAAATCCCAAAATAGAGATTGGTAGACTCTATTGGTCTTCTCCTTAGATTCGCACATGGTGCACAGAATTTTTTCTTCCATAAGAATGAGAGGTTCCATGTGTATGAGATGTTCTGATGACCATATTCTATAAATATTTCAATGATCCATATTATGTGAACATAGTTCGCAATTATTGTGAATTTAGCAAAACACTCTTATTTTGGCTGTAGATCTGTTTCAGGAGGTGCTAGATACAACATTCTTCTAGATCTTCGATTAAAAACGTCTATCCCTGAAATTTTAGTGCTAAGGTCAACGAAACTGTGTCAAAGTTTGATTTGCTTGACAACAGTGGCCATATTCTGAATTGTTTAAAGTTCAATTGCAGTTGGTACTTAAGTAATACCAAATGCACGAAGATTCTATAGAGAGGGAGAAAGAGAGGGAGACTGAGAGAGAGAGCCGTTAGTTGCATCTTAGTTTAACCCTGCTTCATTAAAATAACGAATAATTGATGCTTTGCTCAAGGACACTTCTCAAAACGGTTAATAATTTCATATGTATAGCTTACACATTTTCATCTACTGAGATATTGTGACTACTCGTATTACATGAATATTAGATTACATTTGATTTACACTCTGGAAAAAATGTACAAAACATTATTTTCAATAACCAACATGTTTCATGTTCTGTTTTAGGTATATACTGTAGGTGTAACAATATTATATTGATAAGTAACACGCATAATCCCTGTGTGGGTAATTGAGATAGTGATAATAAACATAACGTAGGTAAATGCAGACGGGAAGGTTCAGCATTAAATTTGGTGCATTAGGTTTGTGCTGAGTGAATAGACTGGAATCTCTTGAGAGAATGTAAAAGAAACGAAAAGCAATTAATTCTCCTCTGTCTTTACTATTTTTTCAGTTAAAATGAGACAGTTATATATCCATTAAGGGGCTTTATAAAGGCATTTTTATTTTTGTTTTCCATTGAATATTGTCATCCAACGTTTTTTATTTCTAATTTTATATAATATTTAGGCCTATGTAGAATAACTGAGTCTAATATGGGGAACATTGTTAATCCTAGCACTGTTAAGGGGGGGAGGCAAAAATTGCCCGCAGTATTGGTTTTATTTGTATAATATGGGTAATTGTTGAAAATAAATGAAGAAGCAAGATTTTAAGTATTTGTAGATTAATATCTCAAATACATAATGACATGGATTTATAATTTTTATGAATTATTTAAATCTGTCTATAATCTTTATTTATAGTGCGGACAATTTTTGCCTCCCTTAGGCATATGCACAAATTGTGAAAGAGAAAATGAGTGAGAAAAAAGCTTTTGAGAATTAAGCAATGTATGACTTTGATTTTCAGTTTTTCTATTTCTGGTTTTCAGTAGTACTGTATGTTTTTTTGTTGATTACTTAGTATAGAAAAATCTGAAGTTTAAATAGCCAGCCACAGGCGTGGCTCAGTCGGTTAAGGCGCCTGCCTGCCCGTCTGAAGTTGCGTTCGGGCGCGGGTTCGATCCCCGCTTGGGCTGATTACCTGGTTGGGTTTTTTCCGAGGTTTTCCCCAACTGTAATGTGCATGCAAGGTAATCTATGGCGAATCCTCGGCCTCTTATCGCCAAATATCATCTCGCTATCACCAGTCTCATCGACGCTAAATAACCTAGTAGTTGATACAGCGTCGTTAAATAACCAACTAAAATAAAGTAAATAAATTTAAATAGCCAAAGTGTTGTCTAATGAAAATGTGTATTTCTCATATATAGACTATTTCCATAAAGTCTTATGTTTGTGTCTTTTAGAATGTTCCTGATAAGAAATTGTGTAGTAACATAATAAAGTAATTACTAATAACTTACATTAAAAATCAAAACAAAACCCGGGCAACTCCTTAGACACCCATGTGACATATCGCACCTTAGCACTGCTAGGCTTAATATGAGGAAAATTCTTAATAAGGGGGAGGGTTATTAACAGGGAACGGATTTATATGGACTAAAAATATATGAAATATGTAAATATATATGTAGTTATTTTTACCAAAATATGGAATTAAATATGGATTTTTACCAAAATATGGAATTAAATATGGACTTAAAATTATAAAAAAATGACTATGTACGTTAAATATTGGTACATTTTAATCAAACTAAACAAAAAATATAATGGACGTACCTTATCTTCCAATGTAGTTTCAACAAAACACAATTTTTATTGTCTGTTACCATAACAATAGGTTACAAACATTTCTTTCAAGTGCTGAAAAGTGAATCTTCTTCTATTGTCTCTGAGGATAGATTTATACTGACTAAAAGAGCGTTCGACGTCACAAGAAGTAACTGGTACATAATTCAATTTCACAATGTCTGCTGGGGATAAGTCCAAGTTAATCTTCACTGTTGATTCACCACTCATCACAGCAACAACCTTTTGTAGTTCTTCATATCCAGGGTTTTTTGAAAGTACAGTGTCCACCTTAGCTCTTACTGCATCTGCAACTTTACCTCTACCACGATTCAGTTGTTCCACAGTACTATTTATAATTTCAAAACTTTCAGATAGTGAAAGGTGCCTATTTTGGAGACTTTTGAGCGTTTTTATGATGCATGAAAATGTATGCTGAATGTGAGCTAAGTCATTCTTCACACTTATGTCACAGGTAACTGTTTTCGCAGTATCAATTGAGACTGCATCTTCAGAGTCCAATGCAAGGAGAACATTGTTAATAGAGTCTATATGTTCGGCATAATATTCAACTGCTTCTAGCCATGTACCCCATCTAGTTAAAATTGGCTTTGGTGGCAATGGAATTTCAGGGTACATTTCTTTCAACACGTTAACTCTACTGGGAGCTTTGAGAAATACTTTTTTCACTGATGAAATCAACAAATCTACTTTAGGGAAATTGTCTCTGACCACTTCTGCCACACGATGAAATGCATGCGCCACACAAGTAAAATGAGTCAATTTAGGATATACAACAGATAATGCTTGTCCAGCTTTGACCATATAAGGGGCAGCATCGCTAATAAAGAATAACACATTATCGTACATAATACCCTTTGGCCACAGGATACCCATAGCTTCGTTGAACAGTTTAACTATAGTTTTGTTATTGCACTTTTCTAGAACATCACAATGTAAAAGAATTCGTTCAGAATATTGTTCACTTAACAAACCGATAACTACATTACCAACAAGTCTACCTTCTTTGTCGGGAGTCTCATCAATGGAAACCCAAATTGAACTATCTTTAATTTCATCTCTTATCTTCTGTATTGTCTCATCGTAGATGGATGGAGCATACGTCTTCCTAAGTGTTGACTCATCCGGGATTGTATGTTGAGTATATTTTTCAAGGAATTCCCTGAAGACCTTATTCTTTAGTTTGTAGAGAGGAATATCAGCAGAGATGAGAGAACGGCACAGGTCGATGTTAAACTCAGATCTTACATTCGATGTTGTTGGTTGTGTTAAAAACAATTGTCTCTGCTTGGAATTTAGTTGTTTGTTGGCCTGATGTTTACTAGTTGTAATGTGTTGTTGCACCAGGAACTTTTGTGTAGATGATACTGCACACTGACACAAATTACAAAATAATATTTTATTGTCAGTTGATAAACCATCTTCTTTAAATTCTGAAATGTAACTTGTTAGTTTTGATTTTAAATTGACTGAATGACGTACTTTTGGCATATTTACCGTCTTTATAGTATGATTTACAAAACTGAACCTATGTGTACTCTGACTGGCATTTAACTGTTGAGCTGCACAACTGAAGTCTGTTAAAAATTTTAAATTAAATTAATACAGTTTTGTAACTTACTTTCCCATTGTTGATAGGACTGCTAATTTTCAAATAACTCTGATGTTAAAGGGATTACTGAACATGTGTTTAAATCTCTATTGTTGAAATGTATTTTTAAAAGTTAATGGAATTTTGTTTTGTTTTATTGTTAAACCTAATATAATATGGACTGTTTTATATGAAATATGGAAAATATATGGAAATTAACGAAAATATGTACTAAACTCTAAAATATGGAAAAATATGGAAAATAAAAGTAGGATTTTTCAACCCTACACATTGTGAAACATAAAGATAATGCAAAATATAAATTATATTAGCTTTATAAGTAAATATGTATTTACATATAAATCCTTTCCCTGGTTATTAATATGGGAAAACTAAGCATTTCCTTAGAGAAGTATCATTTTTCAGATGTTTGTAACGCAATGAGACATACCGTAGTCGTCTGTTTATTTGTTACTCTTGCTTAGATATCTTCACAAAATTTTATGATAAAGAGATTTAGCTGTATTGACGAAGAATTTTCGCATGTACAAGAACTTTATTTCATATTAACGTGAAACAAATTCTTTGTCTCAATAATACTTAAGGTAGTGTTTCTTTGCCCTTTTCTATACTGGCATAGTAACATGAAAATAAAAGTAAAAATTATATAATGAAAGACACCTAATATATGGGTTAATGGAAAATATGGGTATTTCAATATTAAGATTATACCTAAAGTTTTCTATGAAACTGCAAATACATTGTTCCAGAATATTTCAAATTCAAAAGAAAGCCATAACAATTATGTTAAATCTGCCCAGCAACACAAGCTGTAGATCTTATTTCAAAATTCTAAACATTCTCACTGTACCATGCATTTACATATACGAGATTTTGATTCGTGTCCATAAACAACTCCAAAATTTTACTAGAAATGAACAAATTCACAATCATTATATAAGAAGAAAGTATAATTTGCATTTGTTTGCATACAAAAGTTTTCTTTTTGAAAAAAAAAGTTTTTATTACAACTGCAGACTTCCATTTAATAAATTAAAGAAATTTCTTGTGGATGGTTGTTTTTATTCAGTACAAGAACATCTTCAATGTTAGTTTTACAGTTATTAAATGTTGTTAAGTCGTACATATATATTATTAAAAGTAAATAATAAATGTTTCATAGATAATTATTAGTTCTAGGTTTATTGTGTGAAGATTTGACATTTTTTTCTTATTTTTAGCCTTAATTTATTCATGTGACATTGCTTCTATACCGGTATAAATTTAGTTGTGTAATCAATATCATTGTATTAATTGCAGTGTTCAATCATTTGTCAATACTATACAACATTTTATATATATCAGTATTGTTTTGCTAATGTGTATTAGTTTTAGAACTCTTTCTAGTTTTAATTTCTTTTGATGTGTCCAACATCATCCTGTATGATACTTAGGACGAAATAAAAAACACGCACACACGCGCACACACACACACACACACACACACACACACACACACACGCGCGCGCTCGCGCGCGCACGCACACACACATACACACACAGAATTTTTATGTTTAACATATCACTCAAAATTAATTGTATACAAGCTCAGTAGATCTTCTAACAAAACGCAAAAAGTTGTCTGTTTTTAATTATTTGTTTCCATAATAATTTTTCCTGGATATTCTTATTTTATTACTTGAATGTTGTTATTAAATGCATACTTTTTTTGCTTAATCTTTAATAATTAATCTCTAATATGACTACGATAAACATACCGTATTAATATTCTTACCACTATAAATGTCGTATGTTAACAAACAGCTATCTTTTAGTGAAAGGAATTTCTTTATAGCTTCGAGACAAAAGAATAGTTCGAAAATTTCAGGAAGCATTCTTTAATATGTTACTACACATAATATGAATTAGCCTTGCATCTTTTTTGATAGTGTCGAAAATTTTGGATGATAAATGTACGGTATGTGAGCTAATATATAAGTATAAAACACTGATAATTTAGAATCTAAGCATCTAAAAAAAAAAATCACTCTAAAATCTATAAACTGAGAGCTATACCCAGGCCGTTGTAACTTTGCACTTGACAGTTATTATTTGGATTGGCTATCCTTCCTATAAAAAAATTGAAGAACACTGTGCGGCAGCTTTCTGAACCAACGAGTTAGAAGAGTTGTTCTGAACCAATCAGAACGTAGCATTTTCTTTCAGCTACTCATGCTGCCACGTGGAGTGCTACTGGGTTGTCGGTTTGCTACATGCTTATATTACAGTGTAACTATCACCTGTTGTGTTAAGTGTTATAAAGTTAAAAATAATTTGTGAAATGTCGCAAAAATAGACGTTAAAAAATAGTAACTCACGTAGTAAGAATCCTTGTGTAAATAGTCAGGCGTCAGAATTGGTGTAAGTGAATCATCAATTTTACAAACAGGAGAAGGAATTTGTCCGTATATATAGGCATGCATCTATTTCTGAAGATAATTTAATAAGCGGACAGCAGAAACTTTAAGCCTCTCTAAGAGGATAGCAATAAAGAATGAAGTTACATAATAATTATAATTTGAATTAATAGAGCAGAATAACAAATTCCGCTTAAGTTATGTCAGCTGTTGTGTAGTGAGTGGTCATTGTGGCAACATCGTATCTCTCATTACCAATATTACACTCAGCTGTAAGGTACAAGGTTACAACAGCCTGGGTATAGTAATGGTTTATAGTTCAAATTTAACAGTATTGAAATAGATCTTACCAGAGACTCTTCAACTTCTCTTATGCTTACTATTTTGTCACTTGATATTAAATTTTGCAGTTATATTGCCAGTTGCACACTTGTAGTGGGAAATTCTATATGATTATAATTCACTATGCCCGTTGCCTTGGAAAATATGATCGAAATATTGCGGAAATATGCTCCCACATATAGTTAATTCTTCAATTAGACACATTAAATAATAGGATATTGATTTTAAAAATTTTATAATAAATGGGGATCTCATTTTTATGTGAAATGGAAGGGAAGGCTGGGAAATAAATGAGAGGGTAAATACAAGTGAAAATGTCTGTATTTCATTTATTTAAAAAATACTAGTATTTACAGTTGACAATTTAAGTGCTTAGCTTTTAAAATAAGAATACAGTATTGTCCTTGTTGGTGTAGTGATACAATTAAAATTAAACTAAATAAACCTACAGAATCTTATAAAGGAACTATTTATTCCTAATGATCTGTTTTTCGATTTCTCTATTGTACACATTTACAAAATATAAAAAGACTGTTTATTATTTGAAACAAACTTATGCAAGGATATTATTAATTTCGTTTTCCACACTTTTTGTGATTGATTATTTGATGATTTTCTTTCTTCTAACAAATCATGTTTGTTGATTTGTGATATATCCATGACACTGCTACTAGAGCATCAGAATTGACCGACTGTGCCGGATATTCAGTATTTACAGCTCACTGTCAAGATCCTCAGCAAGCACAGTCACAGGCGCACCTGCGTACTCTCTTGTCCCGACGATGCAGAACTTCGTCTACACTTCGTACTGATCTGGGCTGAACATCTGAAATGTTAAAGAACAAGTCAGAGTACCAGTACAGGCTACATTTGATGACATATAAGAAAATAAGTTTACATACGACGAGATCAGGATAAATAGTTTCCAAACTCTAATATACCCTCGCCATGGCGGACACTTCATTGACACTATCGTTTGTTTCACTGGGTGCCGCATCAGCAAGGTGCTACACATGTATGGCGCTGGCGCTGTGTGCAAAATGCAAAACACCTTTCTGAAGCGGCAAATTATTCTTCTACTCATCCATTGTACGGGTTGCAGACACATCAGGGCATCAATTTTTAAAACTCAATTGGAGAGTGTGATTTCAAAACGCGTAAGTCCATTTTTATGAAAGGACTGGTCTATTTTTTTTATCCATTGGTCTACGGACTGAGCGAGTTTTCAAGTGAATAACACAAACTTTTAGACAAGGATTGATATTGTTTAGAGAAAAAGAAACTTAAAATAATTATAATGACAGATGTCTAAAAAGATCAAATGCATGCATAAATAAAAAAAAAATGGCCAAATGGACTGAGCGAGTTTTGGGATCACACTCTTCAATTTTAGAGTTAATAAGGACTAATCTTAAAATAAATAAATGGAAGATCTATTGTGAAATATACTGCCAACTAAAAGGCGAAAATGCTTGCTTTAAGATAGGTACATATGTAGACTTTATAAATCAAGTCAAAATCTCTCTCTTTGAAAAGTAGTGTACGGAAAGCTTAAATAATACAAACAGCTGCCATCACAAATTGCAAGGCACAAAAACTGCGTAAATCTAGATTTCTTTCTTCAAAATATTGGAAAACACGTACTTGAAAATGTTCTCAGTGATAATTCGCTTCTCATCAGATACAACTGCACACAAAATATACTGTTAAACATGTCCTTCAACTTATTCATCATATTAGATTGCTTATGGCAGACAATACAACACATAAGTTGTAGTAGACACTAAGTTAAATTGTAATCTATGAAGTACCTGTATCAATATAGCCTACCTCTACTATAGTGTAAGATGTGATGCAACTGTCTTGTCTTCGTTAACGATAAATGAAAGGTTGCTGAAATACTAGTATAACGTAAAATTTTACGCTACTTTTCAAATATATTTTTTTTGTGGGAGTTTTGTTAGCTACATTTTTTGTAGGTAATTTGATATTCTTATAGTATTTTGCACAGATCACGTATTTTGCACTGTAAGAAATAAAAAAAAACATCTAGTTCATTTGGAATCTAATGTCCCAGTACAATTTAGCTAAATTAGCTGCCTGTTGTTTTGTGGTGTTGAGTTACTTAGAGGTGAGAAGGCTTTCATCTTTGATCCTGCATTGATTGTGCATTCTTCTGATGTGAAGATGTTTATTTTATATAGATGGGCTGCTAAACATGCTACCGTCGAATATTTCCGTGGCTTATGATTGTTAAGAATCCACTCTTCTTGTATCTTGGCCCACTGTTTGTCTCTGGTTATCTTCATGGTTGTGTGTTTGTAATTTTCAGAACATTTTTCTTTAGGAGTGTAATTTTTGAGCATCCAAACTAAACTGGATTTGAAAAGAGTTGTTCTTTTTTGATAGAGTGTCTGCCATCTTGTTACCATATATTCCTACGTGTGATAAACCGATTGTATACCTGTATGTTGTTTTACTCAGGACAAATGATTCATAAAGTTCTTAATTTGTCGAATAGGAGGTCCACTTGTTTTCTGTTTCAGTCTGGAAGTAACTGCTTGTATTACAGCTCTGGAATCCATCAGAATTACTGCCTTTTTGATCTCATTTTGCCTATATAGGAGTTATGTTAGTGCAAGTAAAATTTCCTGACTCTCTCCCTCAAACACGATCTTATTAGATAACCAGTAGTTCATGTTCCCTATTCTTTGCCTAGTTAGTTACACATCACAATGTAGTTCGCCTTCTGGATACCAGCAGAATAAAGTATTGAAGTTGGTTTGGTCCATTTATACTCACAATGTGGGCGAGGTTGTGGCTGTTCCTCCACTTGAATCTGCTGCATCATGGGAACAGGAACATGTACTGGAAGGCGCTGGAATGGTGGGCGGTTCACCATTTCTGGAGCAGGGGCTTGTTGGTGGAAGACACGCCCTTCAGCGGCGTGCATCGCAGCTGCAGCAGCTGCCGCAGCCTCAGGATTGAAGCCTCGTCCCTCACCTCGAGCCTCCGCTACGTGGATGGGGATGTGCTGAGGCTGAAATCCCCTTCCTTCCCGTGCCTCGGGCATGGCTGGGTGCTGGAATGCTCGTCCCTCGCGTGTCTCTACATGGATCGGCATGGGCGGGTGCGGGAAGCCTCTGCCCTCGCGGGTCTCCACCTGGATGGGGATCTGCTGGAATGTCCTGCCATCACGGGCTTCCACCTGGATGGGGATGCGATGAATAGCTCGACCCTCATGAGTTTCTACTTGGATTGGAATGTGGTGCTGTTGGAAGGATGGTCTCTCTTCACGAGCTTCTGTCACCTGGATGGCAGCGTGCACCTGGCCCGGCTGCAGCTGCATGTGGTGCATGGGCAGGGCCACTGGTAGAGGCACTTGTTGAACGTGGTTGGGTGGAGGAGGAACAAGTCCGACTGCAGGCTGAGCAGCGCGGTTGACAGGCATGGGCATTCTGTTGTGATGTGGCTGTTGCATGGGACCGTGGAACTGGAGGGGGAGGTGCACGGGTCCAGGCAGGGGAACCACGATCGGTGTAGCCATCATTTCCATGGGCACGTGACTGTGAACAATAGCAACATATCATTGAGGTTATGATTCAAGCATGTAACATTTTAGTCAGTCTGGGCTAAGAAATAACACAAAGTTTCAAATACAACACAAAGTTTTAGTTGTTGAATGCCATGAATTCATCTATAGAATACAAGGCGTGACAAATTAGGAACTTCTTTAATTTTTTATATTCATAGGGAGGGTATTAAAAAATTTTACTGCCGTATAACGTACTCCTTCTTGATAGCACGATAGATTTGCCGACAAATAGATTGTAATATACATTTATGAAAGCGGCTTACCTCTCTCTGTTGTAGAAAATGGTGATAGATTTTAAATAAAAATTAATAGTGTAGCCTAATTTAAGTGACACTAATTTTGTTTCAATCTACAACTGTGTACATTCGTAAATTGTCAAATAAAACTGGTTCGATTATCACTGAAACAATGCTGTACTAAGACAATATTCTTTCGACATCACACGATGTTAGTGGTGCGAATTTGAAATAGTTTATACTTATAATAATAATAATAATAATAATAATAATAATAATAATAATAATAATAATAATAATAATAATAATAATAATAATAATGGCTTTATTTAACCTGACAGAGTTAAGGCCTTAAGGCCTTCTCTTACACTCAACCAGGATTAAAACTTGCTTACACAGTTGATCATAAAACTTGATCAGAATTAAGTAATTACATACTGATTACATAATGAGATCAAAAGAGGTAGTTACATAAAATTTACCTCATAAAATAAAAATAAACATAGTGAAATACATATTAATTTGTTAGAATCAAATGCGAATCACATAAAAACAGAAGCCGATAATTCAATAAAAAAAGAAAAATGTACACAGTAAAAATAAAAATAAACACGTTAGTATACATATTAATATTAGATTACAATTGAGTAGGACTTACATAATTAAATCAGAAACCGACAATTGAATAAAATGTACACAAAAAATAGATTAATAATAAAAAACAACAACACAGTGGGATACATATTCGCGTTAAGTGATAAATAAACACGATTTAGATAATAAAAATAAGAAAAATAATAATAATAAATACAGTGGAACACATTTGCAACACGTTAGGTCTGGCAACTCATCATAAGATACTTTTCTAATTTACATTTAAAGGAAATTAAAGTTCGGCAGTCCTTGACTTCAGGCGGCAGAGAATTCCAGTGACGAGAAGTAGCAACAGTGAAAGACGAAGAATAAAGAGATGATGTGTGCAGTGGTATTTCTAGCGTGTTGTCATATTGTGACCGAGTATTTAAGTTATGATACCGAGAAAGACTGTGGAATCGGACAGATAAGAAAGAGGGAGTAGAGGTGTGCAAAATTCGGTATAAGAGAGAAAGGGAATGTAACTTTCTCCTCTCATTTAACCTGAGCCACAATCATTTATCGAAAGAAGGCGAAATGTGATCGTAGTAGCGGACATTACAAATGAAACGAACACACGCATTATGAACATGTTGCAGTTTCTGGGATAAATCCACCCCGAGATCACTGAATAAAGCGTCACAATAATCGAAATGAGGCATAATAAGAGTCTGTACAAGCATCTGCTTTAATTTAGCTGGATAGTGGTACAATCTTTTTAATGAGTGAAGAGTGGAAAATACTTTCTTGCATGTGTGTTTGATATGCGTGTCCCAGGTAAGGTTAGATTCAAAATGAACTCCCAGGTTTTTTACAGTTGAACTGAATGGAATGATCGCTTTATTCAGAGTCACGGGAGGAAGGTTGAGCTTATTAATATCGGGGATTAATCTTTTATTCGAAAATAAGATAGCCTGTGATTTATCTGTATCTAAGTTAAGTCGGATGAAACGGATTCGAGATCTTTATTGAGTCTATTAATACAGTCACTTAGTCTATCAGGACTGGCGGAAATGGATAATTGAAGTCATCTGCATAAATATGATATCTGCAATATTTAAATCACTTGGCGATATCGTTAATATAGAGACAGAAAAGCAATGGACCCAATACCGAACCCTGGGGAAATCATGACTCTACTCTCTGCCAGGTGGAGAACCGATTATTAAAGACAACACGCTGCTGGCGGCCAGTGAGGTAGGAGTGCATCCAGGTGATAACGCTGTCAGAAAAATTTAACACTCGAAGTTTAGTTAATAGTAGCTCCATGTCAACAGAGTCAAATGCTTTGCTATAATCCAATAAAATTAATATTGTTGCTAGTCGTTTATCCATAGCCTCTCGTATATCTTCAGTTAAATTCAATAAAGCAGTGGAAGTGCTATGCCCGCTTCTGAATCCAGATTGGAAGGGGTCGATAATATTAAATTCAATCAGATATTTGCTTAATTGCTTATGGATAATACGTTCAAGAGCCTTTGACAGAACGGGAAGAATGCAGATTGGCCGATAGTCTTTAGGAGATGTAGGTGTGTTCACTTTAGGTATTGGACGCACTAAAGCCGTTTTCCAAAGATTTGGGTAGGTAGAAGTAATGATGGAAGAATTAAAAATATGTGTTATCACAGGAAGCACGATATCGATTAATTTATTAATATAAACAATGTTTATGTTGTCAGACCCTTGCATTGTAGATCTAGTGTTTTTAAGAGCCTGCCTAACTTCAGTGTCAGTAATATTAGAGAAGAAAAACTTTTCGCGAGCAGGAAGAGGAATGACTAAGAGAGTATTAATGGTGTTAAGTTTTTGTTGTTTGTCAGGTTGTGAGGTGGGTGGTGAAGTAAAGAACTGATTAAGCTTATCAAGTGATATGTTTGAGATTTCAGTTTCTGTAGTTTTACTTCCTATTCCCATGTCACGTAAATGCTTCCAAAGATACCGTGGGGTAATGGAGGGATCGACAAGACTGAGAGCGTGACGGAGTTTGGCATTTCTAATGTTTTGCGTTGTTCTGTTCCTAATTTTTTTATAGTTGTAAAAATTTTCCTCAGATTTATCGTGTCTATACTTCCTGTAGGCAGCATCACGTGACGCCATGAGGTTACGTATGCTATCAGTCATCCATGGAGCAGGACGATGAGTGGCACGTCTTTTCCTTAATGGTGCATGTTTATCAAACAATTGTAGCACCATGTTATTAAAAGCTGTTAATTTTTCATCAACAGTGACTAAGTTAAATATTGTATGCCATGACAATTCCATAGCGTCGGAAATTAATTGATCGTCGTCGACTTGTTTTAGATCTCTGTATGTAATGAATTTCGCTGCAGCTTTCGGGCACTGGAGAGAATACTCTGCGAATATTAAGTCGTGCGTGGAAATTCCAGGAACAGGCAACTGCCCTGATGTTACAATTCTGTCAGGATTGTTTGTAATAATTAGATCTATTAGAGTTTCAGTAGTAGCTGTGTGATGAGTGGGGTTAAGGGGAAGGATTTTTAAGTTAAACGCTTCCAACATGTTACACAGTTGTTTAGTCCCATTTGATTTAAGAGCTAGAAGATTGGTGTTGAAATCACCGAAAACTTGAACGTGTTCATATTGCGGTAAAAGATTAGTTAGTGGAATTTCTAGGTCAGATAAATGGCCTGCCTTAGGGGGCTTATAAACAACGGCTACAAGACATTTCTGTAGGCTTGCTTGTATTTCGATGAATATGTATTCCGGATGTGCAGCATCGCCTTGGGATTTCAGAAGAACTTTTGGTTTCAAGTCATTCCTAATATAAGCGCATACTCCACCCCCTCGCTTATATAATCTGTCATTTCTGCATAATGTTGTGTATTATCTTGTGCCTGTTCTCTATTTAATTCATATTACACTTCACAGTGTTTTGAATATGCAGGATTTTTTTCAAGAACATTCTTCAGTTTTAGTTTAACACTCATTGTTATCAACAGCTGCTCGTATAGAATTTAAAATTCTTTCATAACACGAGGGTAAGTATTGCGTACGCATGGTTGTTGGAGTCGGCAATTTTCTAGACGTATACTTTTCAATCAAGTGTTTACAATGTGGATTCTCAAGTTCATGGAACGCAATATTCGCACATGCCAGCATCAGACACAAGTCATAATAAAGAGTGGACTGACCCGAAATCGAATCACTAAACCATTTCAGATGTTCGATATGTCTTTTAGAGTCACAATATTTTTGTAAATCATGACGCTCTTTAACTTTTATGTTTAATTTCAACACTTCATAACATAATAATATATTTTCGTCTTTGACTGAAAAATAATCATATCCGGACTCCTTTACAAGCACAGGCAAAGTTACAGATTTTATTGGCGGCATTTTAATATATCTTCATAGTACCTACCTTCACTAAATCACAACTGAACATCTGACGAGAGGTTTACTTTTTAAACAGAAAATAGACATGCTGTGTCAAAGCAACCTATTAGAATGCACTAAACAATACAAAACCCGCACCCATTAAACTCTGAATGAACAGAGCTCCCTTCACGTGACGTCTTTCATTTCACATACGAACCTGAGGGTATCTACATCATTAAAGTAGATAAACAGCTAACGTCATCCTATAGTCAATGTTCCTTAAACCTGTAGCCGCCTCTAGGCAATGTTTTGGTGTCTCAACTTCGATACCTAGTGTTTTTAAGTTGGTTATTTAACGACGCTGTATCAACTACTAGGTTATTTAGCGTCGATGAGATTGGTGATAGCGAGATGGTATTTGGCGAGATGAGACCGAGGATTCGCCATAGAGTACCTGGCATTAACCTTACAGTTGGGGAAAACCTCGAAAAAAAAACCAACTATGTAATCAGCCGAAGCGGGGATCGAACCCGCGCCCGAACGCAACTTCAGATCGGCAGGCAAGCCTTAACCGACTGAGCCACGCCGGTGGTTCTCTAGTGGTGATGTATGCACTTACCTATTTTAATTTTACGTAGGATTTATTACTACAAACTAACAAATCTTCACCACCATTTTCAAAAATGTGTAATAGTTTTATAATATTATATTAATAGCCTACATACAATTGTGAAGGTCCACACCTGTGGAGTAACGGCTAGCGCGTCTGGCCGCGAAACCAGGTGGCCCGGGTTCGATTCCAGATCGGGGCAAGTTACCTGGTTGAGGTTTTTTCCGGAGTTTTCCTTCAACCCAATATGAGCAAATGCTGGGTAACTTCCGATGCTGGACCCCGGATTCATTTCACCGGCATTATCACCTTCATCTCATTCAGACGCTAAATAACCTAAGATGCTGATAAAGCGTCGTAAAATAACCTACTTAAAAAATATAATTGTGAAAAGTTGAATGAGTGTAAAAATTGCTTTCAATAAAAGATTTCTTTACCCTGTCTCAAATATAATTATTCAAATACCGTATATGTGTAAAAGTTGACCACATTTCAAAATTATGTGCAGAAACGAAACTTAATATTATCTAGGCTTCTTTATTAATGTCGAAATAGTACGACGACATATCTCGGAACTCACCGCTGGTCCTTCCCACTCTCGCAGTAAATGGCCATTTTTTCTCCAGAAACATGCTCGTATCGTGGATCTGTTGTCACATTGACACCGAAGGGAAGGCGAACAGTACGAGGCTGGTGGTCAACGATTTCTTCTGCACGACGCTTTTCTACTACGCAGTTCATTCTAGATCGTTGATTCTTTTCCATCATTGCCTGCGAAGATGAAAGTTAAGTGAATATCGTTATGAAATATTTTGGGCTAAAGCCACAGTCTAGTATATACAGTCACGAAGCTCAGTACGTGGTAAATATGCATCCATAGATAGTTGCTAACCATTAGGATCGCTACTATCGCCTCATCACATACAATGTGAAACAGTACCAGCACAGTCTATTGTTCCTAGTACCCTCATAAACTGAAGCTTCGTGACTGTATATACTAGACTGTGCTAAAGCTTTACCGGTATCTCTCATGCAAGATAAATAATATACCAACAATATTTTAAATTATTTAGTTGGAAGATGAATAAGAGAGAAACGATGTATTTATTTCAAGATTTAATGATGTAGATAAGTATGTAAATATAAAAACAAAAGAAAGCTAAACAAATAGATGAACAACTAAATATAAATAAATATATGATATATGTATACAGAGGTAATTGGCAGTAACATGTTATACGTACGCAATGATATAAGATTTATTTAACTGAATAGTTATCATTTCATTTAGTAATGACATTATTACATATACACATTTTAAGAAATATTATGCAAAGGTACAGAGACTAAAGAGTGCATCTGTTAATGCAATGAAAATTAATATTTTTATGGAAATAATATCAGATATATTACGATTGGTTAGGTTTGAACTACTCAAAAATTTAACGTTTGTGATAAAACGATTTTTGTTTATTGCCTTCTCTAAATTACCAAAGTGCTATTTGTACGAAGGTATTCGAAATTAATTCTTATACAGCAACAACATTTATATTATCGATGGCTCAGACCAGACTGTTCCAAGTCCATTTTACTATTTCTTTTTCCAGGAGAGCTATTTTAAGCTCCTGACATTCAAAGCTTCACGAAACAATTTGGAATAGCTTCATAGCAACCTTATGAAGAGAAATATTACAATTTTGTTGATTCATACATGCTGACAAGGACATGGAACACAATAAAACACAGATTTCTTTCTTATAAAAATTTGGACTTAGAACAGTCTGGTTCTCAGCCATTGTTATGATGAGCAAGAATGTGCATACAAAGTTTTCTTATCAGTATCTTCAATTAAATAATTCAAATGTACAGTATTCATAAATTAATCGTAAATAACAGAGATATAAGATTAAAATCACAATTATTCGGAGCAGATTTGATCCTAGATACAGACAAAAATTTTCTAAAAATGCGCAATATTTAGAAAATTCTGGGAGACTGTCGTATAAACTGAGTACCGAGGATCTTTAACGTGAAGTAACGGGAACGTGATTAATGTGTCTCAAATATTTATAATGCTGAGGTAATGTCACATGGCTTTTTTCTCTCTGATCTGATGATGTACCTTCATGCCATGTCGGTGAAAACTTCTGGGGTTATTTACCACTTTCATAAACTTCCGAATGTTCAATTAATATTCAACATTTGAGGAGAAAAATTCGCTCCGGCGCAGGGGATCTATAATATTCCGAATGTTCAACAAATTAATTTTCTTAATTAGCCATTAAGTTTTCCACACAATCCACTCTTGCAGCCTTTTGTATCACAGCCATACAAAATAACACTACTAGTTTGAATTTATATGTTATATCTACATGCCATTGTTTATGTACTGTATTAAGAGCATTTTAACTTTTGACATTTCATACAGATTTGTTCCTCCACTGCATACTCACCCCAGCCAGTTCATCAAAGTCCAGCTGGAGCGGCAGTCTTATTTGTATGGGCGTATGATCTTGTGATGCTTGCTCAGGTTCAGGCTGATGTGCCTGCGATTGAGGCTGTTGATGGGACGCTTCTGTGTCTTCCTGTTTGTCAGCATGGTTATCTTCTTCTTCCTCCTCACTGCTGTTGTCCACTCTGTTGTCGACCAAGTGTTGGAAGACAGGCTGGTCCTCATGACTGCCCGCAGCAGCTTCATCCTGAAACAAAGAAAATGTTCTATATGGCATCAATTGTAAGAAAGGAATTATTTTATAATACAAATTATCGAGACGGTTAAAAAACGAAAAATCTTCTTTTGTACATAAACAAATGTCACTTATCGTTAATGTTAAGTGTCAAAGATCTTCTTGTAATACAGTTAATGACCTCTCTTCATTGCTGCGAACAACAATTTTTGAATATATGCATCTATTTGTAAACCATATTTTATGAATTCTATTGAGCCCTAATTAAGTTAAACTAATTCGTTATAATTTAATTTAAATTCTTGATGTATTTATTCGTGAATTTCTTCATGTATTACCTCTAACACGTTTCGTGTATTCTGATATTACAGACTCAACACTCTTCCGAATTTACTATACGGTTGTGAAAACTGGACAATCAAGGCAAAATACCAATAAAAGTAACTGCAGCAGAAATGAAATATTTAAAAAGAACTGAAAATGGCGGCTCCGTTCAAACGTTTTGGTGAAGTAAATTAATATTTTATTGTATTAGAGTACTTTTTTCTAATCATGCAATAGTCAATTAAATCCCACTCGAGTTTTGATTTTCTCTAGATAAATCAAAACCTCTAGTGAGATTACTGTTGATAAATGATATTCTTCGTGGAACATAATAAATGTTCCACTCGCACATTTATCGACAAAATCTCTAGTGAGATTACTGTTTATAAACGATGTTCTTCGCGGAACATAATAAATGTTCCACTCGCAGATTTAGCGACAAAATTAAAATTTCTAGTGAGATTACTGTTGATAAACTATGTTCTTTGCGGAACATAATAAATATTCCACTCGCAGATTTATCGACAAAATCAAAACCTCTAGTGAGATTAATGTTGATAAACGATGTTCTTCGCGGAATAGAATAAATAAATGAATGTTGTCTATATAATATTGTAACCTTATATGAAACAGCATTTATACCATGTTTTTGGTATGTTGGCTTTCAGAAGGCAACATGATATTAAAAATGTTACAGTAAATCGGACATTCAGAGGAAAGTTGCTCTATCCTGTCATGTATGCAATCCAGTCTACTCAAAGGTGTTCCGGTTGTCTACCGTTACGGCGATTTTATCACAGTGAAAGGTTCTTACCTCCAAATCTACAAGACAATCGAAGTGAATGCAACTTTAGAAAGCAAAACTTTGATTTTGTATGTCACAATATTCTATTCTACTGTACAAGCCATATACTATTATTAGAAGCTCAACATTAAAATTAACGACTCACCACAGAGCGGTGATTTATAGCTCAGCAATTTTGACAATGACAGAGGTAAAGTTGGAGTCTTAAGATGGGAGAGGAGAGCACTCCGAAGTCAATGAAGGCACGGAAAATATGGAGGACAACAAGAAATGTAGAGCTTCAAAAGAAGCATAACGAAACAGATATAGTGTCTGACAGTGCTGTAGTTGTAAAAAAAAAAATAGGGGGCACTGTGAAATCTCCTTGGTTAGAATAGACTCCATAGGACTCGTACTGCAGTTCTTTTTCAAGGTTATTTCTTCGGCATGCAGTCTCCTCTGCAGACCTTCCAGATCGCAGCCACAATTGCACATGGGGTTAACTGTTGACATGTCCCAACACATTTTTGAGAACAAAAGCCTAGAACTTTTTTTTACTAAAAGAGTATTTCTTTTCTTAGTCCAGATATCGTTCATTAACTAATGCGCCTTCGCATTCTGAAATTTGAATATAATATATCATATGTGTTACAAACTACAAAGCTGATGCTTTCACATTGATATCAGTATATTCCCTGAAAGTCTGAATGTATTTTTGCTTGTCTTCAAGATGAAAACGTTCACAAGTTTGAGGTGCATTATCACTACACCTTATAATAGTCTATGTTTGTATTTACAAGTCAAATCTTTCAACAGTCTCTTTTTTTTTTTGTACCTGTCTTCCATTTTGCATTACTAAACTTAGATTGTCTATTTAAGTAGGATATTTGTGTGGGATTGATAAGCCTCTGCTAGAACTTTTCAATTGCAATCGAGCAGTATTTACGATGGAATAAACTTCCGCGCTCGTATTATGTACTTCAGCAATAGATTACGTAAAGCAAATTTATTTCTTTGTTATATTTTGCTCTTATTTACCAGTCAATATTTTAAGTCTAATTTATTTAGCTTTATTTCAGTCTATTCTCCTATCTCGAATTTTAGGATGGGGAAGTGCTTGTAATTCTACCCTAACTCCACTAATACTAGTTCAGAAAAGAATAATTAAAATATGCCTTACTATACCTCTTGATTATAAATCTGAATATTTTGTTCAGTAATTTTAATGTTCTTAAAATTACACAAATTTATTACAACGCTTTATTAAATTTCATATATAAAAATCGTAATAAATTGAAATTGTATCATTATAAATACAGGACTAAAAGATCCGATTTTATACGACAGGAGGAACCAAAGTTTTTCATAAGCATAACTCTTAATCATGGTAGCTACTTTGTACAAGATTATTATAATAAAAATAATTGAAAATACCCAAGTTTGGAAAATTTTAGTATCAGAAAATTTAATAATATATATTTATTTGTACTAGTTAAATTGTTAAAATTGAAATTGTATTTTTAAGTTAATTTATCCTTAAGCTTTTAACTCACTTTGTGTCTAATAATTATATTTATCTTTGTTAAGTATGTATTTGATAACTCCCTGAGCACGAGTTCTTACACTTCAGGGAAGAATTCTGTTTTTAATTTTGTACAAGTTATTTTACTAACAATAAACTTGAAGTTACACTAAGGAAGGTTTCATAATATAATTGATTATTCCCATTGTTTCGGTGTATTTAAATTTTTTTCTGGAACGCCTACTTCATCGAAGAAGAATAATGTGTATCAGAGATATGTAAGTGAATTTACTCTTTCTAATATTTCTGAATCCAAACATATTTTGCTAGGAACATTGAATTTTCCGCAAAAGACCATAATTTTTGTTTTTCTTTCTTTATTAATTTTACATCATAATTAAGTTCAATTTTGTTAAAATTATATAATGAACGTTGTAAATCATCTACCGAGGATGCCACCAGAGGTAAATCGTCTGCAAGAAGTAATGAATGTAATTGTAAATTTCTATTGAGTTGTATATATCCACGAGACAATCTTTGTTTCCATTCTCTAATTACTATATTTGATTCATATGGTGTCTCAGGAAGAATGTAAAATACTTCAGGATAATGAAGTTTAGGTTAACCTAAATCGATTTTATCTGATATACCTATGTCCGAGGTCTAATGGTTGGGGAGAAATACTGGAACATCTTGCGGTTCCGTGTACTATACTTGATGTGTTACACAAGGTCTTTGCACACGGCAGCATCTGAGCACCGCAACACCAGCGGAACACATACTACTGTATACACGTTCACTTCACATTTAATTCGTGTGTTCGCATAGTGAATATGCAAACATTTTTTTGTTTATAGATTTTGCGATGGCAACGCATTAGCTGCTGGTGAGGAATACAGACGACTTTTCCCAATCGAAGGGTTCTATCTAGCTGTGTATTTTCCCGTGTTAATCAGATGTTATCTGAAACTGGCAAGCTACCAAGTGTTTTATTGAAGTCGGAAAGAGCGTCGGTACCGGTACCTGTTATGAATTTACAATTCATGGAATCCATAAGAAGGGCAACCTTAGTAATTTGTCTTGTGTAATTTTATTATTTTATTTTCTTACTGAGTTTTATTTATGAAATAAACTTGTTGGAACAACACAATATGCAGCATTTCCAACAATTTATCATATAGGCCTAGCAATGTTCTAAAACGTAGAAATACATCTATAATGCCTCTCTCTGAAAGTTCGCCCACCAATAACTTTCTAACATTTCGGACATAGGTATATCAGGTTAAATCGATGTAGATTAACCCAAACTACATTATCTTGAACTATTTTGCAATTATCCTGAGACATTCTGTATATATAATGAAAAACAATGGTGAAACGCCGCATTCTTGTCTTACTCCTGCATGAATTTCTGTACATTGTGACAATTTATTGTCAGAAATTACATCAATTATATTTGTTTTATAGAGATTAAGTTGTTGTGGAGTATGTCTGTGGTTAATAGATTTAACAATTAATTTCTGTTCATCCTATCGAATGCTTTTTTTTAAATTAATAAAAGTGATAGGCCGTATGTGTTTCCAGGATGAATTCCCAATGTTTTTCCAGCAATATTTTTAGTGTAAAATATCCATCATAATGACCTTCCCTTTCGGAAGCCTCAAAATAACTTCTTTGACATTATAATTAGTACAATATCACGACTTCCTTCTTTCTTTCGAAACTCTTGTGAACAACAATGCCAACTACTACAACACTACCGGATCGTTGAGGTGAGCACGTGAAAATACGGTTCAATGTAGAGCACCTAAATAAGGCATAAACTCTCTCTGAACCTGACGAGGAAGTGCGCCTTGACCTATCACACTCCATCGCGCTAGCTTTTCACCCACAGACACACACGTAGCATTTATCATCGTGGAAGTCTTCTTCTTGCTCGGCATACACAAGGTACCGTTAAGATAAATGAGAGACTTTCTCTTTTTCTTCACCGCTACAGCTCGTGCCCGGCCATCTACGACGTGACGTCACGAAGTTGATCTTCTCACGCCGAGACATGGTAAAGCACCATTCAAGAGTGCTTGTGCTGTCGTGGGTGAATCTACTTAACATGACAAGACTAACATTTGTTTAAACAGCTAGCTTTTACTGTTCATAAATAAAACAAAAATCTATATGTTAAAACAATGTTTAAACCTTAAATTCACAAAGTATCCTATAAGATACACGAGGCTAATAGGCTATATGCTATAATTTTAATAGAACAATAGAAAAAATTGGTAGGAAAAATAAAATTTCATAATGCTATAATATTGTACAACATATTACTTAATAAATTTTACAGAAGAAAGAGTTCGTCCAAAGGGCTGGATTCGGGAAGAGTACCTAAAACGCTCATTGCATTTCCGCGTTGAATAGCAATAGGCTACTTAAGAGTTGACGCAAATAAGTAGTGCAACTGCGATCACCAGTAATGGAGATCAAAATCTGGCCGATTTGAGATACCAAACCTTTAGCGTCATCACTCCAAGGTCCGAAGGTCTCCACAGCAAAGGGGATAAAAGATAAAACAACATATAAAATATGGACAATGAGATAGTTTTTTTACAGATTTAAAGAATATCATTTATTTGTACATAACAATAAGAGAACATAGATACATGAACATAATTATACTATAGCTAAGACTATTATGATCAAATAGATATTGGAATGACAAATTACAGGTAATGTAATTACCACAAACAACACAATACTGTAACAATAATAATTCACAGAGTGGTTTTATCCTACTTAACAATTTTACCTAATGCTTTAATTTAGAACAATATCATCTAAAAAAACATAGCAAACTGTCGTATATAAAATGAAATTTAATTTAATTTTGAAATTTAAATTAAACAATTGAGTAAGGAACAAACTAGAAATTAGCAACAAAACTAAAGGATGCGAAAAACTGTCTACAGCTCTACACGAAATAAAATATTTCTTGCAATGATTTAGATTCCGAAGAAGTCCCCATAACACTTATAGCGTTCCCTCGTTGAATGGCAATACTAATTCTTTGGCGGAGGAAAGCCGTAGAGCGAGAGTCAGCGTTAAGTGCTGATAAATACTTGCCGATATCAGAAGTTAACAACTTCGCGTAGGAACACCATGGGCCCTAGATTCTACGGCGAAAACGACAAAATTATATCGATCCAGAAGTTCGAGATACTTATTGTGTTTAATTGTCACAGCAGATGCGAGGCTGATCCAGCGAGTTTGGAAGTTTTGAGCAAATAAGAAGAAGCGAAGGTGTTATAACAAGTTGCATCCCATAAAAGTGATTTGCGGTAGTTGTTTTCTTTACAGTCCGACACGGTTTAATAAACTAGTGTGAGAAATGAAGTTTTGTCAATTTAAGGGTTAATCAAGATCAAATCAAGATATTGTTCTTTAGGGAAGAAACATGCGTCAAAGGGGAGGGAAGAACTGACTACGGGTTATGTACGACTACTGACATTTCATATTCTAAACAGTGACGACCAACTCTTGCTCTTTGTGCAAGAGCACTCTTCGCTGCACACGAGCAGTATGCGAGAGCAAATCGTCCTCTTGTTTGTATTGCCAATATTACTCGTGAGTGGACGCAGTGATTCGTAAGAGCAACTGAGTTGGTCACCACTGTTCTAAACTATTCCTGCCAGCGCAGCGGTATGAGATCAAGGATTTTCAAGATTCACTATGTGTTGAATGTAATTAAAGCCAACAATTTTCATATTTTATCATATTTTAGTAAAAATTTTGAAATTTCATAAAAGCTTCATAGTTTTATATTTTACACATTTTTTCCTCCGTTAATATTCTGGTAGTGCTATTGGCGATCGCACTGTTAATGGACTTGCATTACCTTCGACTGGTCGCTCGCAACACAAAACATACTCCGTCGTTAGCAGCACGGACGCCAGCAGCACGGACTCGTTAATATTTCTATAACTACAGCTCAGCCAGACTTTCCAGATAATATAATGAGGCTGTTTTCAGGGAACACTTAAAAGATCAAAGCCACCCATTACACCAAATAATCTGGGATTTCCAAGTGCGAGTGAAATCTTCAAATTTCCCTTCAGAGTCATTGAACTCGTAGCGTCTATGAATTTACGAAGTCAAAGTCGTTTCTATTCCATCTTTGCTCATTCTTTCAAATCCAGTGAAAGTCCTTTTAGTGTAGGCATGTCTACTTACGTATATAGCCTACGTGTAAATTAATGTTTTAAACAGGGGTTTCAGTAATCAATTTTTCTGTCTCTCAATTTCTCCTCCGTTTGCAACTTTATGAGTTTTTCAACGTACAAAACAATATCAACTAGCAGAGAGTGTAATATTTGCCAGAAATAGTAATTTATACTATAAGAGAGGAAAATTAGTTTCATCCGCGAGTGGAGATTTTAGCGCCCTAGGCGAAGCCTAAGGTGATAATTTCCATGATCGCATAAAATTTGATTACTATCGTGTGCTATACATTATTTTATCCATTACTGGTGTCTAAATTTAATTTTAAATTGCACGCCTTTCCTTTGTAATGTGTTGTTTACGAAGAAGTTATTATTGCAAATTGTTATGCAGAGTGATTTAATAGTTATTTACGTTACAAGACATACGAGCTAGAATTTAACTAAACGAGCGACAGCGAGTTTACTTAGCCATGTGAGCATGTTGAGTTCTTATAACGACTGTGTATTGTACAACGTTTAATGGTATTTTGAATCGTACGTATATCTCAAGAGAAAATAAATTAATAGTTGTATTTTGCATGTTGTTGGAAATTAATGAGAATTTGTAGATAAAATAACTATTGAGAAACATCTTAATCAGTTACTATGATAGGGAAAACGTCATAATCGGTTACTGTAGTAGAAAAATAGAACAAAAGTGTTTACTAGAAATGGTTTTGTCTGAGATTAATTGTAGAAATGGATTGCATTGAAATTCCTAATGAACTATTGGTAGAAGTGGAACAAGCAAGTCAAAGAACCATGAAAATCGCGAGATCGATATGATAAGCTGTCACTATTTAATGAATGGCGAAAAAAGAAGGCGATGAGTGAGATGTGAAATGGAACTGTTGTGTAGCCCGTTAAGTGTAAAATAAAAGGTGCTAGCCCGTTAAGTCATACCACAGTCTAGTATATACAGTCACGACGCTCAGTACGTAGTAAATATGCATCTATAGATAGTTGCTAACCACTAGGATCGCTACTATCGCCTCATCACAGACAATGCGAAATAGTACCGGCACAGTCTATTGTTCCTAGTACCCTCACAACTCAAGCTTTCGTGACTGTATATACTAGACTGTGGTCGTACTTTACGTAATAGATGCACCTCTGTTCAACAATGTTTACGATTCAAATACCATAAAAAATTTAATTCACTGCAGTGAATAAAGACATTGTTTAGGTTGCTAAAGACGATGAAATGAAGAACAGTTTAATGTTAATAATGTTATGTTTTATTTAACGACGCTCGCAACTGCGTCGCCGGTGTACCGGAATTTTGTCCCGCAGGAGTTCTTTCACATGCCAGTAAATCTACTGACATGAGCCTATCACATTTAAGCGCAACCTCGGGCATAGAAGGCCAGCGCTATACCAACTGCGCCAACCAGGCAAGAACAGTTTAGGTACCAGTTCTGGATACATATATAAATGTTACTTGTATTGTAACCAGTGTTGAGTCCAGCCAATGTAAGAATTATTTATTTGCTCCCTTTATTTCCCTAATTTTCGCATTCAAGTAAGGATTTGCTGATGCTGAAAGCTGTTTTAATGTGCAGATTTTTGTATTTCATTTGTTAGCATATGAAAAATAGACAAAACTATTAATCTGTACAGGCTTATTTTGTAAATAATGATGTAAATCTCCTTCAAATGGTTTAGAAACGAAGATAAATTCCATATTTTGGTACAATTTTCTTCATATTGTGCCAGTCTTTAGTTATAAGGCAAAATAAAGTTCTTAGATAATAAAATAATGAACTAAACATAGCATACTCTTAACAACACTTTTTCAAATGTTCGCATACAGGGTACTATTCTATACAAAAACTGTAAAAGATGTGTAACCTACAATTTTTGCATTGCTGATGAAACACGAAAAAATATTTTTAGACTGGGATATTCGAGCAATTTCGTCTGCTTGACAACAAAACTGTGTCCATTCCTGTGTCTATAACACAGTGCAAAATACAAAACTCCCGTACCATCGTTATTGTTCTACATTACTTTTCTTTAGTTTTCACTAGTTACGGGATCTGGAACAAAGTTAAATCAATTTTCAGGCGTACTTTTTATTTTTCGGATTGCTTGTTGTTGCCCGCCCTTTCTTTAACGAATTAGGCTATTCTTTTGAATTTTACCCCGCAAAGTTAAAAGTCCATCGTCACCATCGACCGACATCATTATCATAGTTACGCAATTGGATCCGAGACTTGCTTGTTCAAAACCAGCGAAGGGCGATGGATTTTTAAGGGAAGGTGATGGTAAAATTTCCATTTCCTACCATTTTAAGCTACAGGCTTCATTTTTTGTACACAGTGCTACTGTTTTAGGTAATAATGATTATAATTTTTAACATTCTCAGTTGAATAAATTTTGAGTTATTATAATTAAATAATTCCGTTTTCAAGCTCTATCTCTTTACACAAAATTTAAATATCATACCTGAATATTTTATCATAACATCTATATTATTATATGCATAAAAACGTGAGATAAAGAAATTAAATTTAAACCTACATTTTACTTTACATTTTGAACACGAGGAAATGTGCTGAAAAAAAAAGTGTGAGAAAACAGCTTTTAAAGTTCGCATGCAATTCAAATACAAGAGCACAACCGAAATTGTTTGTGCTTCCAAGAGCCATAGAACACTGAAACTTGGTCAACATATACATAAATAAGAGACTGTTGTATTCAATTTCCACCAAAGAAAGAAAATTTGATTTTTGAACAGAAATGACCAACATTTCACCCGTCTCCTTTCTTAAAGGACGATAATGATCTTCAGCAAGACTTCTTTCTGAAGGTAATTTCTCGCCGACAAAAAATTTGGAGGTAGAAAATGGGTCCACATCGGCAGCATAGTCTACATGTAAATGTTCGTGAACTTCTCCCTCCTTCATCATCGTCGTCGTCGTATCTTCTGTTATTGGCTGTAAAGTAAATTACTTTTACACTGAAGCACGTACAACCAGCTGTTTAACATGGCTTTATTACGAATCGCGCTTACTATACTAAAGTAATATGAATCCACGTTTATTTCTTTTTATAAGCCAATATTGCGCAGAAGAGAGTCAAGCTTTCATATCCATGTCATCGTGGTGAAACTGCGGGCATTTTAAATCATTATATAACAAACAAGATTCTATACTTCCTGTGTTTAGTTCGTCAACATCTGCACATTGCACATGTAACGTTAATTAATTATTTATAACCTTACCAATATATAGCCTGTTTTCAAGAAATAAATTAAATGCTATAAATCACTGTACATGTTTGTGTATTATAAATTTAATAGAACAACATTAAACTATTTATTTTATTAATATTTTGTTCCAATTCATACATAATTAAGATCAAATAATTTATTAGGACATACTCTTATTATAAAGTTTTCGACTTCGAACGTGACGTATTAGTAGAAAATAGTGTACTTATAATTTTAAAGTGGAAACTATACTAATATCCCCCTTAACACAACGCGCCAGGGAAAAGTCTAATTGAAAATTGGTAAGAGTAAATTTCGAGCTACTTTACCCCACTGGCTTCAACTACTATGCTCATATCCGGCTATTCTGTGCGCAGTGGTTATGACATGTAGTTTTAACAACGAACAAACATCTATGCCCTAGCCGAGATTCGAATACTTGACCGTAACTTAAACGTCAGTTTGATGTACTGGTTTATGTTTGGTGGAATCCTGGCTTATGGTGACTCAACGTCAATCGGGTCAATTTAGGTCGATATATTTCGAAGTATGGGCTTAGGTCATCTTCCTAGGGGCATAGAAAATCATGGGTGTATAGATATAGATACATATATAGGCAGAAATATACTACAGTATAGATATATAAGTATGATACAAATATAGATATGCACACAGGCAGAAGTATTTAGGCTATGTACGGGATGGATATGTAATTGTAGACAGACAGGGTGAACAGTAAATATAGAATATTGCTAATAACTTCTTAAATTTAAATTATACAAAAAATAGTTTTATACAAAAGCACTTAGAAATAAATCATGCAATATGATACGAGTGTTCGGAAAAAGTTATTATTCAGGCAGACAGTTGTGACAGAAAACTTTATTTTTAATTTAAAATGGAACCCTGTATTAAAATATACATATTCTGGATCTCCATTAAATTTTACGTATGAATGCGTAGAAATTTTGCTCATTCACCCGTTTCGTGTATTTCAACCATTTATTAAAGTTGTTTCAAGAACTTCAAACGTGATACAAATACGAGTAAGTAGGCTTACGTAAAATCATGTTGAGTAGCCATTCACAGCCAAACATAATCCCAGTCTATCACGAAAATAGTTCACTGTAGATATGAGATGAAACAGATCAGTAATGTAGCTGTGAGAAAGACAATGGACTGTTTCCGTGATGGACTGAAACATTGTTTGGCGGTCGATGGTTCTCATTTTGAGTATATTCTGTTGTCAAGCTTGGTTAGTGATAGCGTTTTGTTTAGTTTTATGGCCTACTCAACATGATTTTACATAGGCCTACGTATTTGTATCAAGTTTGAAGTTCTTGAAACAACTTTAATAAATAGTTAAAAGACACGAAACGAGTGAATGGGCAAAATATCTATGCATTCGTACGTAAAATTTAATGGAGATTCAGAATATGTAAATTTTAATACAGAGTGCCAATTTAAAAAAAAAAAGTTTACTGTCACACCCTGTATGCCTGAATAATTAACTTTTTTTTCAAACACTCATATCATATTGCATGGTTTACCTCTAAGAGCTTTTGTATGAAACTTTTTTTTTTTTTTGTAAAATCAAAATTTAAGAAGTTATTAGCAATATTCCTAACTTAATGTTCAGCCTGTATAGTCACAGAGACAGATGTATAGTAACACAAATGTATAGCCAGACAGAAAAATGTACAGACGGACTGACCACTGTAAAAATGGATTAAGAGGCAAAGATGGGCAGACGAAGAGAATGATAAGACAGACGAGATAGAAGATGCTCCTACGTGATTAATTTTTGAAGTCATCTTCAGTTCGGATGCATCAACCCATTAATTCTGAATACGAACGGGACCAGGTAAATGATAAGGAGATTAATCTGTATAATACCAAATAATGGATCACAAGTGGACATACTACTTTTCGGTACTAATAAAGCTTAAAGTCTTGATTTCATTAAGTCTAGACTGATCTTATAAGCATCACGTACTTTCTATAAATGTTTCATAATATAGAAGTGAGGAGGAAAGGAACTGGCCACCCTATCCCATTATCTCCTGGCCTAGTGACCTCAATAGTGGTGCCATGTTGGTATCACTAGTGAGGTTCAGACCTATCTTCAGACAGTTGACTAAACAACAAATATAGAAGTAAAAATTAATCTGTTTTTGAAGAGGGATCTTTTCACTGCAGTGCTCTCCACATCATGAACACTTCCAAACATCCAAGATGAGATGACGGAATGGAACTTGTCTGACAAGCAACAGATATTACTATAGTAATTATACTGTCGACATCAATAAAACACAATCAGATACTCATGAAACGTCAGACCCACCAGGTTACGACTTCTTCGAGTCATAAGTCAATAGAAATCTAACAAGCAAATACTCGTGACTGGCGCATTTTATAACCTCTTTCAGTGGAGAAATTTACAGCATTCTCACGGCCTCGGCATCGGGCGGATACGGGGCGTCTGTATGAAATACAACAACCATCATCTATTTCTTTTTTTCAGAGAAAGTCAGGAAACACATAGGCTACAGTCTACACTCATATAATGGCTATGTTGATAATGACAATGATGATTCAAACGCAGCAGAAGATGAAGACTGCAACAAGAAATATCTTGGGAAGAAAATGAGTGAAAGGCAGAACCAGCAATTAAATAAAATAGTGTTGGTATGGTAAGAGAGCGGCGAATCACAGTTAGAACAGCATTACATGCTCAAGGTGCTGTGAAGTAGGCGTTCTGTCCTACAGTCTACTTTAAGTTCAGTTCACACGAGTTTAATTACTGTGGAGAAACTCCTCGTTTCTGTAATCTAAATTAAATATTTCTTAAATTACCGCAATTTAAACCTCCTTTTTTCTGCCTCCAGAATTAGTCTGTGACTGCCTATTTGTGCTATATCTCGATGTTGTTATTATGCTTCTTCCATTAGTTTTGAATCGATATGATGATTGAGACGATTATGATTATGGCGATGAGTATGATGTCTGTTATGCCGTTATGGCTATAATTACGACGATGAATATGATGACTGACCATTATGATTATGACGATGAGTATTGTGACTGTTATGCCGTTATGGCTATACTTACGACAATGAATATGATAACTGACCATTATGATTATGACGATGGGTATGATGACTGTTATGGCTATAATTAGGACGATGAATATGATGACTGACCATTATGATTATGACGATGAGCATAGTGACTGTTATGCCGTTATGGCTATAATTACGACGATGAATATGATGACTGACCATTATGATTATGACGATGAGTATGATGACTGTTATGGCTATAATTACGAAGATGAATGTGATGACTGACCATTATGATTATGACGATGAGTATGATGACTGTTATGGCTATAATTACGAAGATGAATGTGATGACTGACCATTATGATTATGACGATGAGTATGATGACTGTTATGGCTATAATTACGAAGATGGATATGATGACTGACCATTATGATTATGACGATGAGTATGATGACTGTTATGGCTATAATTACGAAGATGGATATGATGACTGACCATTATGATTATGACGATGAGTATGATGACTGTTATGGCTATAATTACGAAGATGGATATGATGACTGACCATTATGATTATGACGATGAGTATGATGACTGTTATGGCTATAATTACGAAGATGAATATGATGACTGACCATTATGATTATGACGATGGGTATGATGACTTATGGCTATAATTACGACAATGAATATGACTGACCATTATGATTATGACGATGAGTATGATGACTGTTATGGCTATAATTACGAAGATGGATATGATGACTGACCATTATGATTATGACGATGAGTATGATGACTGTTATGGCTATAATTACGAAGATGAATATGATGACTGACCATTATGATTATGACGATGAGTATGATGACTGTTATGGCTATAATTACGAAGATGAATATGATGACTGACCATTATGATTATGACGACGAGTATGATGACTGTTATGGCTATAATTACGAAGATGAATATGATGACTGACCATTATGATTATGACGATGAGTATGATGACTGTTATGGCTATAATTACGAAGATGAATATAATGACTGACCATTATGATTATGACGATGAGTATGATGACTGTTATGGCTATAATTAGGACGATGAATACGATTACTGACCATTATGATTATGACGATGAGTATGATGACTGTTATGGCTATAATTACGAAGATGAATATGATGACTGACCATTATGATTATGACAATGAGTATGATGACTGTTATGGCTATAATTACGATGATGAATATTATGGCTGACCATTATGATTATGACGATGGGTATGATGACTGTTATGGCTATAATTACGAAGTTGAATATGATGACTGACCATTATGATTATGACGATGGGTATGATGACTTATGGCTATAATTACGACAATGAATATGACTGACCATTATGATTATGACGATGAGTATGATGACTGTTATGGCTATAATTACGACAATGAATATGATGATTGACCATTATGATTATGACGATGAGTATGATGACTTATGGCTAGAATTACGACAATGAATATGATGACTGACCATTATGATTATGACGATGGTTATGATGACTATGACAACTATGATTATGGCGCTGAGTATGTTGACTGACCATTATGATTATGACGATGAATATGAGAAGTGTGACGATTATGATTATGAATATGAATATAATTGCGAAGAATATCATTACGGTGAATGTGACGATTACGATAAGTTTCTTCTTCTTCTTCTTATTATTATTATTATTATTATTATTATTATTATTATTATTACTACTACTACTACTACTACTATTATTATTATTATTATTATTATTATTATTATTATTATTATTATTATTATTATTATTATTATTATTATTATTATTATTATTATTATTTTGTTCGTAATCGATCTTTAGTCGCAGTGAAGACAATCCCTCTAAAAGGAAAAGAAAATCCCGAAAACAATCTGGTGCTCTATGTCAGGGCTTGCGCAACAGATTGGTTTCCTCTCATATAAGAACATTAAAAACTCCAAGATCAACTTTAGTTTTTGAAGCCGGAACAAGCTAATTGGCCTAAACCATACAGTTTATGATATTTTTATTTAAGTTATTATGATTATGTTTATTATTAAGATTGAATATAGATATAATGTTACAATAAGTGTATTTGATGATTATTCGAAAATTGGCACTGTTCTTAGAAATGTAATATTTAAAATACATGTAATTGTTATTATTATTATTATTATTATTATTATTATTATTATTATTATTATTATTATCATTATCATTATCATTATTATTATTATTATTATTATTATTATTATTATCATTATTATTACAAAATAAAAACTGTTCCCATTAATATTATTTTCAAAGAACAGCACCAACATTCTTGTTCGTTGTAATTTGAGCAAATTTTTTATGTGTTTCTATTTAGGTCAGAGTTAAACAAAAGATTCTCCTAAACTTCTTAGAAAGGTTTCTCAGGCCTGCAGAAAAATTCTGATCATATCCGTTTTTATAATAACGCTAATACTGATCATGTTTTATAAGCGAACTATTTGCCTGATGTGAAAGGTAGAAGTGTACCTCTTAGCCAGCACGAATCGCGTGAAGCAGAAGGGTGGAGTTCCGATTGTTTCATAATTTGGGCGTAAGAATTTGATATATAATCGGCATAAAATTCCAGTCACTTTTCTGAGGAACAATTCGCGGTACTCATTTGGTATAGGTATTGTGGCTGAATATTTCTTCTGTAAGTTGCAATACAGAGAAAAATACATTTCCCGCGCTTGGAATGAAACTTATTCTATGTTCTGCTAGAAGCACTGTCAACAAAATTAACTGGACTCTCATTTAGTTATTTTAATGTTTCTGAAACAATCCACTTTTTGAAAACTTCAGTTTCGCATTCTTACCAAAAATTGTGCAATGCAATACTTCTATATTACAAACGTTGTTAGTGTCAAAGATGAATGATCCTATTAATACTCTACACAAGAACTGACATATCCTCAGATTATCTGGTCGTCTGTTATTTATTTGATCGGTGTTCATGAAACGGTTCATATTTTAAGGCTTTAGACAATTTACGGTTGTTAAGTTGACTTTCGTTAAGCAAAATCTGATGAACATTAGTGAGAGCGACTGTTTCTCTTATTGCGCTCCCTATGAAAAGAGCCAGTTTTTGGTTGTAGAACTGAGGTGGCACTTCTAATGCAAGTAAAGAGTGAAATATATATTAACTTGTGTGTGTTGCAAACTCAGAAATCTTCATATTTCAAAGTGCATCAATGATCAATTTTATTGTGAGGTTAGAAAACAATCTATTTTTCTGTAGATTTTAGTGACTTTATTCTGGCAGAGAAGTTTCCATACCATTCTTTTGTTTCACTACAGGGTATGTCAGTTCTTGTGTAGAGTATTAAGAGGATCATGCTTAATTTTCGTTAAGCAAAATCTGATGAACGTTAGTCAGACCGACTGTTTCTCTTATTGCGCTCCCTATGAAAAGAGCCAGTTTTTGGTTGTAGAACTGAGGTGACACTTCTAGTGCAAGTAAAGAGGGAAAGTTATATTAACTTGTGTATTGCAAGCTCAGAAATCTTCAAATTTTAAAGTGCATGAATGATCAATTTTATTGTGAGGTTAGAAAACAATCTATTTTTCTGTAAATTCTAGCGACTTTATTCTAGCAGAGAAGTTTCCATGCCATTCTTTTGTTTCACTACAGAAAACTCGAAATAGAACAAAGTAATCCGTTTGCTGATATTAATCAATGCGTTCTAATTTTATCACTAAGCGTATTTCGTTAGAATTTACAAATATGCGTTATATTAAAATATGAAAGTGGTTTTATCGAGGTGTCTATCACATGACATTTCTCCGCCAAAGGCGGAGACGAATCGAGGACACGAATTGCGGACTATTGTCATTTGTGTCAAAATTGTAATGCGCGATCACATCTGATGAGTTGTTGGAAGAAAAATCACTGTTTAATAAGCTCATGGAAAACCGGGACTGTGAAATCTAAGTGATAGGTAATGTCACGACTAGAAGTTACAAGGACACCACAGAGACTGTGTTGCAGCTACAATCCAGCCGGATACAACAGTCCGCGAGGTGGGAGTTGTACCTACGTACTGCATGTAACATCACTGCTGGAAGAGTTTGCACATTAAAACAAAATTTTACAAAATGATTTACTAAAAAGTGACAGTTTCCGTAAGTGTCTTTCACATGACAGGAGCATGCGCAATCTGAGAGATGTTCATCCGCTTTGTGCCAGGATGCAGCTCTTCTGATAGGAAAACAGATATTCAGTACGCAATGCTAAATATTTATGAGATAAAAATGTATGCCGGATTCCACATTATTCGTCCAATGCACTCTTAGATAACCTTCGCCCAAATATCTCCATTCACAAATGCAGCCAATATAAATAATATGTGTAATACTAGGACAGATTATGAATGCAGCTAATATTTGTATTAGTTGTCAAGCTGTTTTCATAAATCAATTCATGTTATGGAGGTCTCATGATGATTATAAATCATAAATCTCATAAAAGATTATATACAAGATGGGGCAATGTTCATTTACCATTTTCATCAATCCATAACTTAGATGGCCATGAAATTATTACAATGTTTGGTGCAAGGCAACATCCACAAACAATGCAATTTAGTAAACAAAGGGCATTCAGAGAGCAATTTATTGAATTCATAACACAGCAGCTAGATCTCATTCGGGTAATGATAATGCCCGATGAAGCACATTTTCAGTTGTGTGGCAAAGTCAACAAACAGAACATGAGATACTGGAGTAATGTGAATCCTCAGAAACCTCTCCACACTCAAAAGGTAACGATTTGGTGTGTATTTTCTGTATTCGTGATTATTGAGCCCTATTCTTTTGAAGATCAAAATTGGAATACAGTTACTGTAACGTCAGACCGTTATGTTGCCATGTTGAATGAGTTCGTGTTTCAAAAGTCTCAATGTTCCTAGCATCTGTCTATTTTCAGCAAGACGAAGCAACAACACACACTGCACGCCACTGTATGGAAAGCCTAAGAACAGTCTTTGAAGAAATGTTAATTTCACGCTTTGGAGACATTCCGTGGCCTCCTAGATCTCCAGATATTTCAGTTTTTATATTTTTTCCTTTAAAAGACAAAGTCTCTGCACACGACCAGAAGATTTGGACACACTAAAGCAAAGGATTAGGAATTAAATTCATACCATATCAGAAGCCATGCGTATACGCGTCATGGAAAACGTTTCACGACTACGTGAGTGAATCAAAAGAGATGGGAGGCACGTGAAAGGATAATTAAAAAAAAATATTGTTTTATTGATAGGATGATGAATGGAATATGTGTCTCTTATGTATCAGTGTTTTGAATAAAGTTCATGAACACTGGAAAAATGTATTACAAGTCTCAAAATGGTAAATCAACATTGCACCATCTTGTTCAATCACGGTTTACCTGTGAAATAAATGGACAATCTGCAGCATATATTGAAATGCAGGAGGTCTAAGGAAACACATCGGTATGCGACATATATTATTTTACAAGAAAATGAAACGAAGAAAAAAAAACAGTAGCTCGAGGAAGAGAAAAAGAAAGAAACAGGGGAAGAAAGAAAGAGATAGGAAAATAAAATACAAAGAAAGAGACAAACATATATATAGAGAAAAGGGGGGAAATAATACATATGAAAATTAAAGAGAAATAAACGAACTTGGAAACAAATAAGGAAAGAAAGAAACCTGGAAAGAAACGTGACGAAAAGTGAACAGAAAGAAGACATGAAAGACACAGATAAAAAAACGAGAAACAAATGTTGAAAGAATGTGAAAAAGAACAAGTGAGGAAATAAAGATCAGAAGAACAAAACTTTCAAATACGAAAGAAGACGGAAATAAACAAATTTAAAAGAAAATGAGAATCAAATTTGAAAAAATGAACACATTGAGAAACATAGATGAAAATAATGAAAGTTGGAAAGAAACACGAAAAGAATAAAACTTGGAATAAAAATAAGAAGAACCAAATTTCGAAAAATGAAAATAACAATTTTGGAAAGAAGAAAACAATCAAATTGGAGTGAAAAACGAAAAAAAAAAACAAACAAACAAATTTGAAAAGAAACACGAAAAGTGTCAAATTTGGAATAAAGATGAAAAGAATCATATTTGGAAAGAATGTTAAGAAGAAATAAAAGAGAAAAGAAGTATGACAAAAGACTAACATGGAAATAAAGATAAAGAAATAATACAAAATAAATAACGTGAAAATAAAGATAAAGAGAATCGTTAATACAAATAGGTCAATAAACAAGTGAGGTAAGTACACAAAAAAGTGCACAGAAGAAAGAAGAAGCAAGATATGAATACAAATAAAGAGAAACAAAGATATATACAGGGTGTTTCCCGGCTAGTGTTACAAACTTTCAATTTTTATTTTTTTATTTTATTGGGTTATTTTGCGACGCTGTATCAACATCTAGGTTATTTAGCGTCTGAATGAAATGAAGGTGATAATGCCGGTGAAATGATTCCGGGGTCCAGCACCGAAAGTTACCCAGCAACTTTCAAGGATGATGGGGAAGGGCACATGTATCAATTTGAGATAAGGAATCCTAGTCCGGAAATGACCGAGTCGAAAGTTACAAGCAAAAATAGTTGTTTGGAAATAATTTTATTCCTCTGTACACCTTATTTATGTGTATTTATCTGTACATCTTATACATACTGTATTCATCTGACGTTGTTTACGTTGTCTACTTACAGTATTCCATTCAGTGCGCTGTCTGAGGTGTGGGGACAGGAAGCTACACTAAAGCAATGCAGATAGCGTAATGTGTAACGGATATGGTCGGTCCTGATATGCACGTCTGTAGACGGCAGTGTTGCAGTTGCAGTGTCCAGTCGATCAGTCCTAGTGAAATGGAGGAACACGAGAGCGGAATATGCAGAACTGATTTTCGAATACGGATGAGCCAATGGGAACAGTAGACAAGCTCACAGATTGTATCGGGCAAAGTACACACGTAGGAGACATTCGACCCAAACCATCTTTCCACGATTGTTCCAAAGGTTAAGGGAAGGAGAGCACGTGGTGCCAAATTACAATTCCATTTCCACACGACTATTTTTGCTTATAACTTTCGACTCAGTCATTTCTGGACCAGGGTTCCTTATCTCAAATTGATAAATGTGCCCTTTCCCATCATCCCTGAAAGTTTGTAACACTAGCCCGGAAACACTCTGTATGTATATAAACTGAAAATAAAGAGGAAACGGACTGATATGTATGTATGAATGAATGAATGAGATCGGTGTATGAAGTAATGCTATCAAAGAGCATAAACCGACACGCCAACTAGTTTGTTGTCGCGGAAGCGCCTACAAAAAACAATGAAATCTCGACGTAGGCTTGAATATTAATATGAGGTGAACAGCTGGAACAATGCCACAGTAGTAATCACAGCGCGGTCTCTGGGCAACGCAAGTGAAAGCGAAAGTGAGATGCAGGTCTGCTCCGCGAGTTGAATCCAGGTCAACAGCCACTGCTGCTGGCAGCAAGAAGCTTGCCCATTCTACCCAATCATCCAATGTTTAACGTTCAGTTAAAATCCAGCCGCTGCGCTGTCAAAGCGAACGCTTTCCTTTGAAGAGATAAGATGAGTTTGTTTATTCATTAGGCTTTCTAAGAATGCCGCGTCCATCACAAGAAGCGGATGGAAGCGGTAACATATGTTTACCAATGATGCGTTAGTACTTTCAAATGACATGCCTACGTCACCTCCACGTGGAGTGTAAAATAATGTTTTTATAGTGATTGATAGTGACGAAAAAGGTTAGTAAATTTAATTTTAAATTAAAAGTCATCTCATAGCTTAAATTCATTCATTATTGATGGTGGTGGTAGAAATCAATGCATTGATGTATAAAAATAACAGCAACTAGGGATAATCTTTACAACGAAAACGTGACAACACCGCTTGACATTACACGTATTAAAGAAAGGTACACCCAACACAAAGCTTGCCGGCAGGAAATTAATACATAGCGATGGCCCAGAACCAGATTGTTCCAAGTCGATTTTACTATTTTTTTCAGGAAAGCTATTTTAAGTTCCTGACATTCAAAGCTTCATGAAACGATTTGGATTAGCTTCATAGTAACCTTATGGAGTGGAATATTTACAATTTTGTTCGATTTATATATGCAGATAAGAACTGCAACACAATGAAACACAGATTTCTCTCTTATAAAAAGTTGGACTTTAGAACAGTCTGGTTCTCAGCCATCGATAGTTAGCCTGGATTTCGTTATAAACAAAAACGAAAGCGGTTACCATGGAAAAGAGTAGGTTATGTTGTATGATAAACAGTTACTTCATGATTAGTGATAAAATGTTTATACGATTTTATATCGTGAAATTAGCCACCACGGCGAACCAGTGACTAGAGAGCTAGACTCAGGTACGATCCCAGGCATACCCTGGTTTAATGACGTGTTGGGCAAGCCCGAGTGATCCAGGTAACACAGGGGTTTTCTCTGGGAGCTCCGGTTCCTCTGAGGCAGCCTAAAAAATCTCCATCATCATCTCATCGCAGGTGTAGAGTACGTAGACCAGCCTTCTATGATAGGCCCTGGGCAATGACTCTGTCGGTAAAGTGGACGATTTTAATTAAGATAATTTGTATAAACAAAAGCCGCCCTAAATAAGGGTTCGATAGATCGGCCTACTAATCAATTCATAAAGAATAATAAGTAAACAAAACAATTTTGTGACACTTGGAAAGAAAAAGAAAAAAAACATTAAGATAAGAAAACGTAGGAAATCATTTACAATAAAAATTTTGTTGGGTACAAATGATTACTAATTATAGCTAAGGATGATTTTAACACGTGAGATCCTATGGAATCAATCGTTGCATCAGAAATTTTATATTGTTTAAGTTGATTTAAAGTTTCACGTGGGATCATGCCACGGGCACCGAACATGAGCCCAAAAACTGTCCAATGTGTAATGTGGTATTGTGCTCCAAGATGCTGACAACAAGGCTCATAGATGACTTGTTTTTCACGACACACCTCTTGTGGCTGTTGCTCATGCATCTCAAAACGGATTGTGGGATCAAGAATGACACCCTTATCCTTCTGCCGATCAATTATGATATCAGCATGTCTAGTAGAGCCATCAGAAGAGACGCAACCAACCTCCTCATAAACCTCATAGGAAGCATTCTGACGGACTGAAGCTGTGATGAGAGAACGAACAGTATTATGTCTGTTGATTCGGAGCAATTCTCCATGATGGCAGAAACCCAAGACGTGAGGAAGCGTTTCTTGCTCGTCGCATCTTCTGCAACGGGTTGAGTCAAGAGTTCTACCAGGGAGAGTACGTACAGGTATTGTATTACAGTTCATCTTAATGGCTTGCGTCCACTGACTGCTCGAAAATCCCTTTTTGGTTGAGATCCACGAATTACCTTTCTTCCAGTGAGAATAGAAAACAACTCCCAAACCTTTACTTTTCAATTTGCTCCATTGATGAAAAGAATCTTCACGCAATGCTTTTCTTAGTTTTTGAGAAGAAATACGTTCAGAGCAATCGAAGGTAACGTTATGGTAACCGTTTTCATTTGTTTCATTCAGTAGGTTTGGTAACGTTTGTTTCGAAATGTAAATAATAAGAAATCGATGTGATCGCGGGAAGTGCTGGAGTTCTGAAACTACATCGGCAAGTCGACCTTGGTAGCGTAGTTGGTATAGCGCTGGCCTTCTATACTCGAGGTTGCGGGTTCGATTCTGGCCCAGGTCGATGGCAATTAAGTGTGTTTAATTGCGACAGGCTCATGTCAGTAGATTTACTGGCACTTTAAGCATAGTATTTCTCTTTAAAATCCATCATCATCGACCGCGTTTGAACTCAAGAACTATGGATCCAATGGCAAGCATAGTTTTCGTTTACTAATATTGTATTACTGACAAAGACAACAATTATTTATTTTAGCCAATTATATCTATTTTTTTGGTACTAAGATAAGTCGAGGTTGAGTCAGGGACCAGGAACTCAATCAAGCTATAATTAAATTTCACAGAAGTCGGAGCGAAATCAGGAGTCGATCTCCAAATTATAGCGTGATGAAAAATCCGGCCTTACTTGTGTTTGAACCCGGTCTCTTTCAGCCTAAAGTCTGTCGCTCCAGAGCTATAAAGCGTGAGAAAACCCAAAGGGAATTTGCATTCGAAAGTAAACCCCGAAAAGACTAAGTATATGATTATGTCTCGTACCAGAATATTGTACGAAATGGAAATATAAAAATTGGAGATTTATCTTTCGAAGAGGTGGAAAAATTCAAATATTTTGGAGCAACAGTAACAAATATAAATTACATTCGGGAAGAAATTAAACGCAGAATAAATATGGTAAATGAGTGTTATTATTCGTCTGAGAACCTTTTGTCATCCAGTCTGCTGTCAAAAAATCTGAAGTTAGAATTTATAAAACAGTTTCATTACCGGTTGCTCTGTATGACTGTGAAACTTGGACTCTCACTTTGAGAGAGGAACAGAGATTAAGGGTGTTTGAGAATAAGGTTCTTAGGAAAATATTTGGGGCTAAGAGGGATGAAGTTACAGGAGAAAGGAGAAAGTTACACGGCTCAGAACTGCACGCATTGTATTCTTCACCCGACATAATTAGAAAAATTAAATCCAGACGTTTGAGATGAGCAGGCCATGTAGCACGTATGGGCGAATCCAGAAATGCATATTATAGTGTTAGTTGGGAGGTCGGAGGCAAAAAGACCTTTGGGGAGGCCGAGACGTAGATGGGAAGATAATATTAAAATGTATTTGAGGGAGGTGGGATATGATGATAGAGACTGGATTAATCTTGCACAGGATAGGGACCGATGGCGGGCTTATGTGAGGGCGGCAATGAACCTTCGGGTTCCTTAAAAGCCATTTGTAAGTAAGTATGAATAACAAAAGCTATTCAGTTTCAGAAATATCGAGTGTTGGACGTCAAGAAGTCCATCTTTACAACGCGTTACGAAACTGTTTTAAAATTTAAATTGGGTTTTCCTTTGTGCACGAAAATCCAGAGATGGTTGATTGACACGCAGAGATCTTGGCTGCCAGTGCCCGCTATTGTCGCAACAGTTCCACTGAACTGGGTAAATGGTTCACGGTGTTGCAGTCAATGAGAGTTGCATCCTCGAAAGAAGGGGTGGATGACCGTGGGGCCGTTGACCGTCCGATGAAGCAACGTCACTCAGACCAGCTTGTAAAATATACGCAAGAGGTGAAATTATTGTCGAGAGAGATTCGCTTAGCACGCAAAACCGCATAGTTAACACTCTGGCAAGCGTATCAACCGCGTTATAGTTTAGTTAATATTCCACTATACTGCTGCCGGGCAAAACAGATTTGGATTGCTATGAGCGGCGACAATTGCTTTTCCTTATAGGTACTGAAAGAAAGTATGTACGATAAAGAAGCAGCGAGCTTTGTGTGTGTGTGTGTGTGTGTGTGTGTGTGTTTGTGTGAATATAATTCAGTCATTTCAGTTCTTCTACACATTATTTTTAATACAGGACTGCTTAGTTTATTGCGACTTCTGATCTATCAACCTATCTGTATTTGGACAAAACATATTATTTCGGTGGATCTTCCATTATGCGCTTATTTAGTAAGCTTACCATGGATCCCGTAAAAACGGGACATACCTCTTTTTCGGCTGGGTATGGTGTTTCCCCTTATTTAAGGAGGCCTTTGCCCTTCATGGGACACAATAGGCTATCTTTATCTCTATCTTATTTATACAGCGTCCTCGTAATTTTTGTCGGGACGCGCAGAAGCCACAGTTTTAATCAAACTTCATTTAATAACGTAAAAATAAATAATTTCTCTAACTGATGTTTACTTCATAAATTAATGTTTTGATATGTACGAGGATCAATATATTTCCGATCTGCACTTGTATTTACTGTACCGTTAATCATACATGCGCGTGTCACTGAAGATCATTGTTCCCATGTCTGCTGAATCAGTCTATCAAACAGCGACAGATTGTCTTTAAGAACTGAGCTTCTACACGTGATTTTATGTAAACATGTCAAGGACCTATTGCGATTTTTCCTGGAATCTCTCCATATAAGCCCTATGGCTAGTATCCTTCTCTGCCTTTCAAATGATGCATTTAGTATGGATTCCAGGCCTTTCCCTGGTTCTAGAAAACTTTTCCGTTTCGTATGTCCTGTGCATTGCCTACATTCAGGGCAGCCCAGAAACTTATTGACTGAACCTTGTATAAATGTTAGCAAATGTTTGATTTTGAAATCAGCAAACATGAATGAACTAGGTATGAAGGGTATTGTTAGACATCAACTCATCTCGGAAAAAAATTGTATAACTCTTTGAGTTGTTCCAGATCTTAAAGCTTCAATGCTAATGCAAGATCTGTGGAATAAATGAAAATGAAAAAAAAAAAGATAAGTACAAAATACTGTCAAGTGACGTAAATAAATTGACATAAATAAAAATTGTTTAAAGGCAATAGTGTTTTCTTTCGATAACATCCTTGTTTCAATCTAACTTTATACACTTTTCAGCAACTTTTAACTTCAATTTCCTTACAAAGAAAGTCGAAAGTAAAAGTGGCCCGTATTTTATAATACGTTTAAACGGCTTATTATTTAGACACTGTATTTTCTCTTAAAACCTCTTGGACATGATCCAAATATTTTTTTCTACAAGAGGTCTACGATTTTAAGATTTTCAATGTGGTACAAAAATGTTTACTTTTCGGACCGTGTCACAGATATAGAACGGAGCTACACATCGTCTTAAACCGTCAATGAACACAAGTAAAAGGATATCCTTCATGTTTTGTTTCCTTAATAGTTTCAGGTTATTGCCGTACTGAGTCTTTTCAGAAGCTTGTAGCGAAATTTGAAGAACTGGTTCTATTACGGATGCAAAGAAATCAGAGATATCTTTCGTGTAACATGTTATATCCCATTAGCCACCGACGTAGCTCAGCCGGCTAAGGCGCTTGTCTGTCCATCCGGAATTGCCTCGGGTGCGGATTCGATCCCCGCTTATGCTGATTACCTGGTTGGGCTTTTTCCGAAGTTTTCCCCAATCGTAAGATGAATGTCATGTAATCTATGGTGAATCCTCAGCCTCATCTCGCCAAATACCATCTCGCTATCATAAATCTCATCGACGCTAAATAGTTGATACAGCGTTCTTAAATAACAAAGTAAAAAAAATGAAGTTATGCCCCATTCATAATGAAAAATTAAACGTTGGCATAACGTAAGCATAAAACCTTGCACCTAATGAAAACTTCATCAACGAATTACGCAAGCGTAAACTCAAATTTAAGAGTTAATATGAACGATTTTACGTTTATGTTATTTTAAAATAATACGCATCCACACAGCGCTGAAGTAGACAACAAAAAAACAACGAATTGACAACGTTGTTAGTTTCCATGGTTACCAAGTAAGTTATTGTATCTCTACGCTTATGTTTATGTTCCATAGTGAATGGTGGTACGACTTAATTTTACGACAATGTTTACATCCCTAAGTTAACGCTTACATTTTCATTGTGAATGGAGCATTAAGGGTCATTCACAATGAAAAGCAATCGTAAACGCGACCTGAACGCCAAAACTTACGATCAGGTTATTTAATGTAAACATTCACAACGATTTTGGTAAACGTTAACATTGTAACTGAAGTAAAACGTGAACCAGAAACTTGCAAACTCAAAGCTTTTCGTTTGCGGTAACGTTAGTGATTGTTGATTGTTTTAGGTCATATGTTTACAGCTATAATGTATTTCATGACCTTGTGGTAACGTCGAGTTTCCATTGTGAATGATGTCAGGGCCATTCACAATGAAAATTAAACATATCCATAACATAAACACAGAAGTTTGCGGCCAGGTTATCAAATGGGATCATTCACAATGATTCATATAAACACTGACATTAACATTACCGTAAGACGTTAACATGAAAGTTCGCAAACTCCAAACTTACATGTTTATGCTTACGTGATGTGTAAACAATACACAATCGTGGAGCGCTGAAGTATACAACAGAATATGACGAAATGACGTCGTTGTTATGTTTCCATGGTTACCAAGTACCTTTGTGGTTATGTTTGTTTCCATCGTGAATGATGGTTTGACACTTTGATTTTATGGTAACGTTTACATTCTTAAGTTAACACTTACGTTATATTTAACTTTCATTGTGAATGGACTTTAGGCCTTAAATTGCTACTGTTACTGTAAAGGCCCATTTACAATTAAAATTAAACATAATGTAAGAGTTAACTTAATGTAAACGCTACCGTAAAATCAAAATGTCATACCATCATTCACGATGGGAACAAAAACATAACAGAAAAGATACTTGGTAACTATGGAAACATAACAACGACGTCATTTCGTCATTATTCTGTTATACATAGGCCCTACAGTATAATTTCAGCGCTTTACTATTGTGTATTGTTTCCAAATCATGTAAGCATAAATATAAAAGTTCGAAGATTGCAAACTTTCATGTTAACGTCTAACGGTAATATTAATGCCAGTGTTTATGTGAATCATTGTGAATCATTCCATTTGGTTACCTGACCGCAAACTTCTGTGTATATGTTACGTTTACGTTTAATTTTTATTGTGAATGGCCTTTACGTCTGTGTCTTCGAGTTAACGTTAAACGTTTTCATTGTGAATGTGTCTTTACAGTTGCTTAGTTTTTCACGAAATATCGTATAATTTAGGTGACGAGAGAAATGTAAACATGTCTCCTTCCACATTCGTAATAATAAGTCAAATACGAATCTGCAGATATAAAACTATTAATTTCTTTTTACAAAGAGAAACTGAGGCACAATACTTTCTATTTTTTATGCTTCCTACGTATAATCAGAATGTAAAAGAGATTTATTCCACCAGGATTGAATGCCACTCGCTTTAAGAGCATTAAACAAACTACTATAGCAAGTGAACAATTCTTACTTACAAATGGCTTTTAAGGAACCCGGAGGTTCATTGCCGCCCTCACGTAAGTCCGCCATCGGCATTCCTTTATAATACTAATACAAGAACATAACATATCATAAATTTACTTGTTATTTTACAAATTATAAATTCATTCTAATGCCCTAATTTAACATAAAATTTAAACTGAAGTTGTATATTCAATTCAGTGCAAACATAGATCATTTGACTTCTTCTATTTAGAATATTATACCACAATTTTATTTAGGGTAAACATCATACCTTTTAAATATAACAGATCACATTGTAAGCGAGCTTTCACTTACATTAACCAAGTAAATGCACACTCTCAAAATGTAAGTGAAAACCCGTAATATATCTTGTAAATTTGTGCATTTTCACATATTTTATCTAGTTTTAATTCAACTTGTTACTCTTATTTTATAGTTTTATCTATTTTATTTAGTAATAATTGATGTTTGATATATATATATATATATATATATATATATAGACAAACTTGAGGTTAAAATATTGCCTATTAATAATGTTTTATCTGATGATGTCGCTGGGCGACGAAAACGTTTATAAAAACATTAAATGTAATATAAAAGAATAAATCCTTAAATATTATACGACAAGTCATTGACTGAAAAAAAAACAATATATTTGTTCACAAAATATCCTGAGCAAGATTAATCCAGTCCCTGCCATCAAATATCCCACCTACCTCAAATCCATTTTAATACTATTATCCTTCCATCTATGTCTCGGCTCCCCAAAGGTCTTTCTCCCTCAAGTCTCCCAAGTAACACTCTATATAGAGCCTACATTTTTGGATTCACCCATACGTGCTACATACCCTGCCCATCTCAAACGCCTGGATTTAATGCAGTTCTGCATTGTGTAACTTTCTCCATTCTCCTAGCACTTCACTCCTCTTAGACCCAAATACTTTTCTAAGCACCTTATTCTCGAATACCCTTAACCTCTGTTCCTCTCTCAAAGTGAAAGTCCAAGTTTCACAAATATACAGAACAACCGGAGAAAGTGCATAATTACATTAAAAATTAAATTTCTTTTGTAAAGAGGCGTTCCGGTGAGATCAGAACGGATCAACAGTGCTCGTCATGGTGGATGTTGACGGTTTATTCATTTTTGCGACGGTCCAGCCGTCTTTATTATGCACTTCATCTGATTATCGGAGACATGGTCCTTGACGGAGAGGTGCAACACACGGAAAGGCGCCATCATAAACTTATGTGATTCTCAAAAGCCGAGCTCGGGTGTATTCCAAAACCTCTTGAGCTGATTATGTGACCGGTTTTTTTTTCGAAGTTTTACCCAATTTTACACAAATGTAAAACGAATGTCAGGTAATCCCATAGCAAATCCTGGAACTTATCCCACTACCAGGAATTGAAGAGTGTGATTCCAAAACGCTTCAGTCCATTTTTATGAAAGAATTGGGCTAGGTTTTTTTTTTACCCACTCGTCTGCGGACTGAGCGAATTTTCAAGTGACGTGCACAATAACACAAACTTTTAGATAAGGATTGGCGTTGTTTCGGAAGAAAATGAGCTTAAATATAATGATAGAGCCCTCAAAGATAATCATATATTTGTATATATCATCATAAAAATGGCTAAATGAACTGAGCGAGTTTTGGGATCACACTCTTCCATTTGAGTGGTCGTCGTCGTCGTCTTCCTAACAAGTATTAGGCTAAGTGGCCTGTTACGGTCTCAAACTAGAATTTCAGCAGTATAACTGAAATGTCATATGCAGAGGAAATGCTGCATAGGTGGGAACCCCACCAATTGCACCTCTCTGGGCTAGCAATCCATTGAGCGTCATTTTCACATTGCTTTCAAGTCTCATTTGATTGGTGCAGTTGATAAAAACTCGTTAAGTAACCGATTAAAAATCTGAATGATCCAAGGATGTGTAATATAAGTTAGCATTAATTAGAATTCCCAGTAAATTCTTATATCGAACAAAATTTTAATGTTTGGCGGAAACTTTGGTAAATAAACAAAATAAATCTCAATACTGAACAACTTATGCTGTTCAACAAGTTTAGTCGGCGTTCCCTAATGTTTATTTTCCACTGTCATTCTTAGTTAAGTAACATTATTATTAAAAGTTAAAAATAATAGTGAATCTTATTTCCTTCATGCGATGGTTACTTTTTGTTAAATAAAATTTTGAAAATAACTTTTCATGTCTTATTATTATTGTTGTTTTGTTATTTTTAGTTGATATCTAATCTTTTTATGTAATTTTTATTATACCGACTTACTTTTCTCGCCTCTTCCTTTATTTAACCTAGAGATGAAAGTAGAACGAACCTTCAAAACGTTTTTAAATCATTTTCATCATCCACAATGTAGAAAGTCAAAATTTAATGTCTTTGGAAAATTAATGTCAAGAACATAATTTTAGTTCAGTTTACTTGCTCCTTTTGTCGACAGTCGGGTTACTACTTATTCAAGTGACATAAAGTCACTCATTAAGTAGATGAGATGCCATTATCATTGTGTTTTTACTTGCTAAAATAATTATAATTGGCTGTCCAATTTATAAGTACCGTACTGTAATTCCAGTTTAATGGTTGTTTAACATTACGGTGACTGCTTTGTACTCGAAAGATGAGCCTTTCAGTTTCATTCTGCTGTTTCTACAGGTGCTGGACAAACACCATAACATGGTTTTTTAAGCACAATTATGCTATTATTAGATATTTGGATATACAGTATTTTACGATTCAAACCATCTCGTTTCTGTAACATTTACGCTTTCGTTATTTCAGAAATTGGACAATCTCGTTATATTGCAAACTGTTTGTATTATTTTAATTGAGCCCGTCGGGTCTGTGACTTTTATAGCAGCATTAGTAAATTGTTATTTGTGACGTTTTCAACTGCAAGTTAGTTCAGCGCCGAAATTCAACGTGAGCAAGAAATGGTGGACATATTTTGCATCGGACTCACTATGGGGGACAGGGTTCTTTACATATATTAAATCTATTATATACGAGACCAACAGTTTTACTTTCTTTCTGGAGGAAGCAATGTTAAGAATTTCATCGCACTAATCGACCTTTCTCAGCCGGGCTTCAATCTTCGAATCTGGGACCTAACAGTTACCATATTAACAATAAAACCACCAACGACTATCTGTGACCAACATGGTACTGATCCTTCTGATATTGAAGCATTTCGTAGTGGATGAAATTTTGTGGATTATTCTGTGACTGGATTTACTTGGGGCACTATAGTAATTGGACCTAACTTTTTGTCTTACTTCTAAGAATCCTTCATGTCGCTCGAATCTCATGTACTTTCCTCAAGTGTCCAAATATCATTCCTGCAAGCCAAAACTGACCTTGCCAAAATTTATGAAGCCACATTCTGATTTGTTTCTGAATTAGAAATGGTCTGAAAATTTAACTTAGACGCTTGTCGTCATAATAAAGTTTTATTGGAATATCGTCACCTCTTTCTCCTAAAATAAACAACGGATAGGACGTGTGAAGTGGACAGACAGAATAAGAAATGAAGCTATGTTGGAAAGAGTGGGTGAAGAAAAAATGATGCTGAAATTGATCAGGAAGAGGAAAAGAAATTGGTTGGGTCACTGGTTGAGAAGAAATTGCCTATTGAAGGACGCACTAGAAGGAATGGTGAACGGGAGAAGAGTTCGGGGTAGAAGAAGATATCGGGTCATAGACGACATTAAGATATATGGATCATATGAGGAAACGAAAAGGAAGGCAGAAAATAGGAAAGATTGGAGAAAGCTGGGTTTGCAGTGAAAGACCTGCCCTTGGGCAGAACACTAAATGAATGAATTCCAAAATATTGAAAGCACAATATAGCATTTTATGTACATATTTAAGTATTTATTGATCACTTTAGGGTGGTGTGCACTCAGTTTCGAATCAAAACGAAGATTGTAGTTCCTAAGTTGGGGTAGTTTCTTCAAGAACTTTCGATTGCGTTACCATCGCTAAAGAGCAAAATATCTTAGGACAGTTCCGCTCCTCAAGAACGTCATTATGATATATTATAAAAAGGAAGAATAACACAAATTTTGCCTCAGGTTAGAAATTTTATAGGTCTAACGGAGCGAATAATATATATAGTACATTCAATCGGATTGCTCCTAGTCTCAGTTGACATATAAATATCGGTGAGAGGTCGTCATGAAAGTACTGTTAACATTTTCTGAACGTCGCAGTTGCGTTAGTATTTTTCCACTGAAGTAAAACCGTTGCTGTTTATACCTCCGGTTTTATTTGCAACCATTCTTCTGCACTCTCCTTATTAGAAACATTCCGATTAACGGGGCAGTGACATTTCAAACGTCGTGGATGGTTTATACGACATCTGAGACGTAATTGGAGTCGTTTCTTCACCAGCTCGTTGCAATAGAAACTTGTCTGTTGGAACATTTCAAGACGACGTTAAATTCTTCGTTGATTTGACTGCTTGTCACGGTTTCTGGTAACGACTACGTGCTGTTTATCGGAGGTAATCCCAATAAAGCTGTGTGATCGAGAGAAAGGAACAGTCATTACGATAGTACATAAACGAAGTGCAATGCAATTATGTCTCTGGCAAATGCTATAAAATTAAAATCATGATGAATTAGTTTCTGAAAGCGGAATTTCTATAAAATTCAATCAACATCTTTTTTTACATTAATAGGATAGTTAACGAAGCCGAGTGAATTATGATAGTGACGTTGGGTTGATGAGTTTCAATACAACTATAAAAGTCAAAGTTCTATTGTTTTGAATAAAATAAGAAAAAACAAAGTTAACAAGCTAAATCGCTTTTGCGGTTTTTTAGAACATAGAGCAGCCGTCGGCAGAAATGTCATCGCAATGCCTGTTACTAAGTGACGTTGCAGGGGCAGGCAAGGAATACACAACCCTCCTCCCAACCAACCCTTTGCAGGTACATTATACAAGCAGCTACCAGTGGCGTAACATATAGCTAGTTAAGCATGGCTCTATCCAAAGGTAGGAAACGTGTATTTAAAGAATAGTGGGTGGAGACATATTTTTCTTGTGCTTGTGGAAAAAGTGGTGTATGTTGATTGTGCTCGAAAGTTTTAAAGGGCATTTATCAACACAATATTAAACGTCATTTTAATGTAGCCTATGTCATAAAGAGCATCAGAAGATCACAGGTATTTACGAACATTTTAAATCCAAATTGCAGTACGAAGGGCAATAGCAAAACGTAGTAGATATGTACGATATGGTGCGATCATTCATTACAATGATAGATATCTGGAAATCAAATATGAAAACAGTTCCATCATTTCCCATGCTTACAATCTCTTTATGATATTTGTGAATCAAATTTAAATAATTATGTTCATCTAAATCTAAAAACAGAATTTCAACAACGGAGATTAGGTGATTTTAAAAATATTGCTAATGATTTCTTACTTTTTGCGAATCCTCTGACCATAGATATAAACAAGGTTAAGCCAAAAATGCAGCAAGTAGTAGCTGATTTACAGAGTGATACATTTTTACAAACACGGTGCAAAGACATGTGTGGTTTAGATTTCTTTAAAATTCTGTCTACACAGAAATATGCTTTCCTTAGGTTATTTGCCGCCAATATAGCGGCTATGTTTGGTTCCACTTTACAGTTGCGATTTTTTTTTTCAAAATTGAAACTTGCAAAATCAAAACAAAGATCGCGGCTGAAAGATGAAAGTTTATTCCCTATCTTGAGATTGGCTATTTGTGACGAACTTAGAATTCTGTGGCACCTTGAAAGTTACGGTACAGTAAATATGAAGTTTGCGATGGCTGCACGCCACTGATGTCTGAGCGGGCCCTCAACCTTACCCACAACCATGCGAGGACATGTGTATTGCTGGTTGTATGGCCTGATGCCATCGTGAGTACAATTCTGCCGATTACTGGCATAGAGGATAATTTAATGACCATATTACAAACTTACAGGACTGGTAAAGAGTTTCAAAGGAAGTAATTTGAGAATAGAAACTGAAATAAACAAATGTTTTCAATACTTGGAATTAAACTTGATAGTTATCACTAAATTCTAGGAAGCCAGCAATCCTTCATATATGCATATTGGGATGCCTATAGCATAGGCAAACTTTGCCAGCAGATAATTAATAAATTCTTTAATTGTTCCAAAATCTGCATGATTGCAATGGCTACAGATTAATGCAATCTTCGAACATCATTTCTCGCCCACATTGAAATTCGATGCTGGATGACCTCTGTAGTTGAAAGAATCGTCAAATAAAATACTGCTTCCAACTCGTGTCAGTAGAAATAGAAGATAACGAAACCCCACATCACAGAAAGTGTAACCTCGATACACATGTTTCTGCAAGGATGTTTGTGGTAGCAATTCTATAGTCATTGCTTAAAGGCCATTTTATTTGCTCACGGACAGTTAAAAGATATGTTAAAATTGGAAAAAGAGAAAACGTTAATGAATTATAATCATTACTGTGTTGGTGTCTATTTGCCTTGATCTAATCGAGTTTATTTCCGCATTTTGTTTGAGAAAAAGTGAAAAACGAGATCGTGCATGACGAAACGTAAGTAGAAAGTAACAATTCTAGCATTTGAGCGTTTTTTAATCTACAACTAAGGACATATTAACAATTAATAAATGTAAAGTAAACTTTTTTCATTACAAGTATCTTTTACGCTTCATAGGTAATATTTTACATTGTGTAGATCAATTAAAATAGACAGAACGATTATTTGACGATAATAATAATAATAATAATAATAATAATAATAATAATAATAATAATAATGATTTATTTTACCTGACAGATTTAAGACCGTAAGGATTTTTCTTCCACTCAACCAGTAAAAAGTATACATACATTTGAATGAACTTACAAGCTACAAAGAATACAACAATTTGATTTCAATAACAGTTACTTATGAATTAAATAGTAAAATATTATGAACTATTAATTAAACAATGAAATACAAACTATGTAGCAGAATTAAACTATAAAAATACATAGAATGTTAATATATTTCAAATAATGTTAGATAATAGCATGGGAGGGGGAAATGGGGGGCACTGCCCCCACCCGCCAAACTTGTCTGATTTTTTCTCTACTAACGTTAGAAAATAATGAATTCAAAAGATCTTTTTTTGCTTTTGTTTATGATTAAGTTTCTGTTCTTAGGTTGATTAATTAATGCCCTCACACCATGTGTCTGGACTATAATATTTATTTTAAATTTCTGAATGTATAAGAATTTCTATACCTCATTTGAGAAATGGAAGCACTGTAATGTTTCTTTTGTAACAACCTGTATAAGTCTGCAGGTTTTCAGGCAGCCACTTGGAGAAATATGAATAACATACTGCACAATGCAGAAAAAAGAAAAGTGATCCCGGTATAATGTGTAAACTTAAAGACGGGATTAAATAAAATAATTCGAGTTTGCATTTCATAATTATATCTTCAGGGAGGTAAACTTTATATTAAAAAGATTCTGTTAGCACTATTACGTAGTTTTATTGATGCATGCATGTGTTTCTGTACGAGAGAGAGAAAGAGGGAGATTGTTTTAAGTTATGCCCTATTATAATTCGTAGTAAACCTACAGATAAACTTGGTCCGAAACATCGCGGATGTGGATGTAACACTGTAAGAAACATGCCCTCGAAAATACCTTTATTAAATAATCATATTCCGATATACTGTACCACGGTCAAGCCATAACGGGGGAAGGAGGTAAATGATGCCCCCCATAACCTCGTTATATGGGATTCTATGGTTTTGCTTTGCCTCCTCCCCCCCAAGGAAACTGTTCTCTCTCCGCCTGTAGATAATAGGAAGAGATTATTATGAGACAATTGTGGATGCATGTCTAAAGAAAGAAGTTACCATATAGTCAGTGACCGTTTAAGTCAGTATAATTAGAGTGAATTGTTGAGAAGGTTATCCTTTAAGCTATTTTTGAAAGCGTTTATTGTATTATAGCTCCTAATACTTTATGACAAGGAATTCCTTTGTCGCGAGGTGGAGAGAGTAAAAGATGATGAATAACAAGATGTTCTATACTTATCGTGCCAGAGATATGTAAGTGATCTGGTATTTATGTCATGGTTAGAATATAGATAAGAGAAACGAGACGAAAGATAATTTGGTGTTGAGGTGTTCATAATTCGAAAAAGACAAAGCGTGTGAAGTTATACGTTCTTTGAATCGGAGCCACGAAAAACTTGCTAAGGACGGTGACATGTGCGAAGGACGGTAATAATGGAGCAGTAGTGGAATAAGCATGAGGACGAAAAGTGAAGTGTCTTGAAAAAACTGTTCTTCAGCAGTTTTGTCCATTATAGCTCTTACAGGATCTCAGTCTGAGCTCTATTACGTATACCGCTTCGTAATAGAGGAGGTAAAGTTCTATTAGTAACTAGCAATATTACTCTCTCAATTCATAACAAATTTGCTTGGCATTTAGTGATAACTGACATCTTATAAATTTGGAATTTCTACAAAACAGTTCTTGCAGGTCTATGAATTGCTCTTCTAATATTATTTTGCAGTTCTTATAATTTTAAACTGTAGAAGCATACTGTCCCTGATAAATGGCTCCAAGCAAATTTTGTTGGCCATTTTTCATTCATGTTGAATTTCGTCGCAGAATAATCTACTACTACTACTACTACTACTACTACTACTACTACTACTACTACTACTACTACTACTACTACTACTACTACTGTATTATAAGGCTTTACGCACTGCGTTGCGGTAACGTGAGACAATACTATGGCCGTAAAAGTTACCACACAGGATAGACATGGAGGAAATTTAGTCTTCACCTTTCCTCTTACAGCACATTTTTACACTCATTCTTGAAGGATATGGTCCATGCAGTAGATACTTACGTAACTAAGCAAGCATAAAATAGATACGGGAGTTTCACTTGTCTGCTGGATTACACAACAACAACTGCAGTTCAACACTGCGGAAGCTTCTCGTAATGCCGAGATAATTACAGTGAAGATGTTAGACAATTGGAAGACTTCGTATTTTTAGATCGGTGAAAGTGGAATATAAATTATTCATATCACTTCTTACATAAAGGTCGTTGGGACAAGATGGCATACAAACACACCGCTAGCGTCCGTTCTCAGAAGAATATATCAACAATGTTAAAGTACCAAGAAATGCTAGTTCACATACAAGTTATGTGTGATTATAACTCGTTATTATTAAATACAATTTAGTTTAATTTTGTGAAAGGAAACTGAAAATTATACTAAGGAATGTCACATCGTTTTGAATGAGGGCAAAGTAGTAATGAATATACAGAAGAGGTGAAGCTTGTCTTTTTTTCCATTTCTGGTAGGGTACGGCATATAAAAAATCTAATAATTTTAAAGGTTAGGTGTATCCTCGTCTTCAGGAAAGCAAAAGGATAACAATGGTAGACTAGCTCCTGCTTAGAGTCGTTTCAAATGGCTAAATCTACGTGGCTGATGAAACGAATGACAACAGCAGACCGAGTATCATATAAAAGAATAATACATATAGGGGTCCCATGACAATGTGTGAACAAATATTGTGTCGCAGAAATGATAATAATACACGTTCTCACTATACGCTTTAATCGCAAGAATTCAATAATCCTTTATCACGTTGCGAATGACGTTACCGTTTATAGTTTACTTTCTTGAACTATTATTTCTTCTCTTCTTCGTCCCTTCAAGTATTAGGTTATAGCCTATGGCCTGTTACGATCTCACAGTTGAATTTTCAATCCAGCGCTTTTTCGGACGACCGAGAGATCTCTTCCCGTTTGGACGATAGTGGAGCATGACTTTTGGGATTCTACCTCTACGCATGCGATGCAGATGATTTATCCAGTTGTTCCGATAATGTTTTACGTGATTAAATACAGGTTCTAGTTGTAATTCTTCCATTACATCTTCATTGCGTTTGTGATCCCATTTCGTATATCCCGCTGTATATCTCATAAATTTGAACTATTATTTAAATGACATAACTGAATGGTATAATTTGATAAGTGCTATCATTTTCGGATTTCGTATTACAATAAATTGAGGGATGTTTAGCAAAAACGTCAGTTGTCCAAAATCATATTTTGTGTGGGAATCTTCAAAAAACTTTACAGCATCAACAATAATTGGCATTTAGCGTTGGTAATTTGCATGAACACACTTCTTAGTTATTAGATTATCCGCAGTATGTTGTTTACACATAACGCATAATATTTGGATAATGGGAGCAAAAAATCCTTTGGATAAATGACTTTATTACTTGAAAAGTTCCATATTCACAATACAGAATACAGAATACAAAGTGCACTTGCACATGGAGCTGTTACTCTGATGCGATGGTGCTGCCAACACATATAGATCAATGAAACCTGGACAACTGACATTCTTACAAGAAATATTGTGGACTACTGACGTTTTAACAGAAACACAATTTCTTAGTAGCCATTCGACACTGTACTAATGACGTTTTTAAAGAACTGAAAACATGTGTTCATGCATGTCCCAGAGGACCATCAGATGGCCGCTCTAACTAAAATGACCAGATTTTGGGCAACTGACGTTTTTGCTAAACACTCCTCAATTCTCTGTAGTCCCAAAAATTAAGACATTCGACAGAGACAATAAGGATCACGACGATGATAAGATCACAAGAATCACGACAACGAATTTGACATGGTCCACTATATGAATCACGATAAGGACCACGACGATGATAAGATCACGACAACGACCATGGCATGGTCCACGATATGGATCACGACAAGGACCATGGTCCGTAGCGTGATCCTTGTCGTAGTCCATGTCGTAGTTCTTATCGTGATCCTTGTCGTGGTGCTTGTCGTGATCTTTATTTTGGTCCTTCTGGTGATTCTGATTGTCTCTGTTATAATACTGCATTTATCATTTCAAAATAACATTGTTTACAACAGTTGGTAAGTGACTTTTGTCTCACACCGTACATGTAAGTAACTTTTCAAATATTTACATTGTATATTGTAATCATAATCATTATTAATATTATTCTTTTTATGTAAGAAAATTGGCATCTAAAAATTATACTAATATTAAATATACGAATATTAGTAGTATTAAGAAGGCTTCCTTTTTTATACATTGAGCTTCTTCACTTTAATTCTATAGCTCTGAAGCACTTGCTTCAAGGCTTCACCTACATGCAACATAATATTTACAAGTTATGACAGATACAGTATTTCACAATTGACCACGTCTACTGTACTCTATTCTCCGCTAAACCAGCCCTTCTGTGTTGTAGCTTCGGGAAATGAAAACGAACTTAATTCGCAACAAAGAGTAGAAATAAAAATCTGTAGTTATAACATGAACATCAAAGATTGGACCGAAAGTCCGTTCAGTCTTTAAAGGTCCACAGTTTTTACTGCTTCTGTTTACTGGTTTTCCCACTCATCTGTTTGCTATGGGTTGGTATTGAAGCAGCTTTAAAGGTACATGACTTTGATCCATTCTCTTAAAATTATATAGGCCTACTATTCTTATATATAATTATCTATGGTTTCCAGAATGTTACCAATTCCATTGGAATATTTTCGCTTCTCAAGTGATCATTCGAGAAACAGCATGCTAAGTTCGTCATTAGGTCATGAGCTTCATTTCTGCACCGTCAATTCGTCCTCTTAGGTGAGTTGTGAACATCCAGTTTTAATGTCAATAACGAAATTAATTTCTCTCGGCCAAACGTTTTTCTGTCGATTTTAAATGAACCGTCTCTTTTGGAAATTTACTTCAGTAATACGAAAGATCAAGAAGGAGATCGTGTGCTATTCTTGAAGTGGAGCGACATTGTGTGGTTTTTGTTTCAAACAGACACATTAATTCTCTTACTAAAATATTTCAAGTGCGTGATTTACGGGTGAACGTAAAATGGAACTAACATATAGAATAAAAGAGAAAATATTTATAGAGGAGTAGTTTACTTTTCATTTTTCTGTGCAACTCAAGACAGAAGAGATCAACTTTCGAGACGTGATTTTTTAATCCTTCACCAACAATGAAAAGTGTCTAGGTTACACCTGTTTTGAATACCTAATTCACAATAATTCTCCCTCATTTAGAATTATATATTACACATTGATGTCTTGGTTAAATCCAAGAGATTGGCCACAACAGACAGCTGGTGGCGGATTATTATAATAAAAGAGCAAGAAAGATAATGGTCCACCGCTGAGAAGTAACGGTTAGCAAATCTGACTGTGAAACAAACGGGTCCAAGTTCATATCCTTAGGACAAGTTGCCTGATTGGGATTTTTTCTAAGGGTTTACCACAACCGATTGAAGCGGAATTGGTGGGTAACTTTCGACGTTGGATCTCGGGTTCATTTTGCTATCATTTCTTCATATGTCATTATTTGAGCCCGGATTTTTAGGCATTTATTTTGGTTAAAATAGGCAGACATATAGGCACTAAAAATAGTAAAAATAGGCAGTGAAATAGGCATTTATTATTCATGGAAACAGACAAAAAATAGACAAGTACTTAATAAACTATCCCATACGGTACTCACTTTCCTAGGTTACATGTCACAAAAAGATGCTTTTTAAGTTGTCAACTGTCTTAGTGAACCGCTTGTCAGAGAAAACGTTTTTCATGGTGGAAAAATATCTCTCTATTTCTACTGAAGTGACTGGAGCAAACTTAAAACAACTTATTTTAAAAGGACTCTCTCTACTTTCTTTCAGAGAGCGGGAAAAATCGACTGTGTATTGTCTCAAAAAGAGGGATGTGAGAAGGGATTAGAGATTTCAAAGTACGCGTGACTTGTGCGTACAAGCGACAACAGTAACGGGACCTGGAGACTTGCTTTTAATACTTCCCCTTTCCCCTTTCTTTCGCTGGTAAACCCTGAAGTGACCTGAGCACTGAGGGTTATACTGTTCAAACATCTTTGTTAACTGACATAAAAGATGGAATTGGTAGGGGAGAAAAGTTTACGACTTCTTGGAAACATATGTATTGCTGAAGAATAAGATTCTCAGCAAATATTTGTGTGAGGTGAATATATATTTTTAATTTGTACAACCGTTCTTTTTTGTTTTTTGATATAATTTATGTGAGGTTTATTTTAAATGTATTAAAAATATAGAAAATGTACAATAACGACGTAAAAAGGCTAAAAAAAAAAAGGCATTTAACCTTAAAATAGGCAACGGGAGCTAAAATAGGCAAAAAAGGCAAAGTAAAAATTGCTCCTATTGTCCCCAAATGTGTGGAAACGTGTATATTTCTAATAGGTCTTTCATACATACACTCAGTTAAAAAAGGCATTTTGCCTAACATCCGGGCTCTAGTCATTATCATCATCACCATAACCCAGATTAAGTTCACTCTGTAGAGTGTTGTATGCTTACAAGAGCTCAACCGTTCGGCAACAGCAATCATTCACGAAAACAGGAACGGTGTGTAAAATAAGCCTCAGGTTACGTTTTAAGACTTCGGATCAATTCTCCTAAAAAAAGAGAGGAATATAATAGAGTTTCAATATATCAATTATACAGAAATAGTAGCCAATGGTGAAGCTTTGTCACAGTTATGTCCACCTGAAGACGAAGGTAGATCCAATCCTCGAAACGTTGAGAGTTTTTGTTTACTTTAACAATAAAAAATTCAAGCTACACTTCTCGTGGAGAAGTATCACAGCTTGAAAAAATCTACTTTGTGATTTGTGAGATATTTCTCTAGTTGCAATGTGCGTCCACTTTCTTAGGAGTCTTATGTATACAAGTGACATAATTTCTCGTCATCGCAAAATAATTAATAATCGTGAATTAATGCCGAGCAGTATTGAGCCGGATAAGAAGGCCCTGCTATGAAATACACGTAAAAATGAGGTAACAGGAATATTAGTTAGTGCTACCTGACATTTAAGCTCTTGAAATTAAGTGTGGCACGGGGAACATTGAACCGGTGAGTGGCAGAATAATTAAATATCGACGAATAGAAAGGGACTTTAGAAGGAAGCGGACGTCACTAATTTGCAGGCTCGTGTCCTGTCTGTTTTGGGCTTTGGTTTTAACTCTATGGTGCTCTCCATTCGTTACAGTTACTCAGAACATTACCTCTGATTGAGATTCTGACTGATATATACATCTATTATCAGGCAGTATATCTCACTTGGTGATATGTGTCAGAGGAAGAACAGTTGTTGCATACATCTTAAGTCTGACGAGAGAACTATGCAACTATACTTCGTTCCATATTGTCTGACAGGTAGTGTAAACATTGCCGGCAGAGGAGGAGAGAAGTAAATTGAATTTCAACCAATGACAGAGGTCTCATTCCACGCTTGTCTTGAAGTTGCGTGGGGGTAGAACGCTCCAGACCGTCCAACTTCAAGACAAACGTGGAATGAGACCTCTTCCATTGGTTGAATTGCAATTATACCTCTCTCGTCCTCTGCTGTCAGACATTATGGAACAAAGTATAGTCAGCGATTGTATGGAATGAAGGGGGAAAAGAACTGGCCACCCTGTCCCATTACCTCCTGGCTTAGCTTGCAGCTAGTGACTAGGTGAGGTACACTATCTTAATCATTTTCAATAGTTCTTATGTAAAACCGAAACCGGTGATAACATTTTCATACAAAAATAACGTCCTTATATTAAAATCTGTTCTCGCAAATGGCAGACCACGTCATTTTCACAAAATAATTTGTGCAGTGGCCCCAAAATTTTGGTTTAAAGAAACTTTCAACTGGATGCGTAATTTTGTGTGTGTGTGTGTGTGTGTGTGTGTGTGTGTGTATATATATATTGCACAGAAAGAAAGTTTATTTTTTCTGTACTTTTGAAATAGCAAATGTTTAATTAATAAAGTATACAAATTCGAATCGATACTTTCAAACTAAAATTTTTGTCCTACAAAGTTTTCCATTGATCTGTAATTAGGCTATGTGAACGATAATTATTGTTTTCAATATATCTAATTATTTTACCAAGAGCAGTAATGTGATGGTTTCCCCTTGCCTCTTACATTTCAGAGTTCTATGTAATTGGTTATTTAACGACGTTGTATTAACTACTAGATTATTTAGTGACGACGAAATTGGTGATAGTGAAATGAGACCGAAAATTCACAATGTCATTACCTGATATTTGTCTTACAATTGGTGAAAACTTCGGAAAAATTCCAACCAGGTAATCAGCCCAAGAGAATATCGAACCCAAGATCGAGGTAGCTTCGGATCAGTAGGCGAACGCGCCGCCACCTGCTATGCCGATGGCAAATACAGCTTTACTGTCATTAAAGTCGTTTCGAACATGCCAGTAAATGCGAGTCATAGACGTTATAGTCCATTTGAATAGCTTGTATTCTTTGCACTATGTACTATGCTGACTCTGGAGAAGGTAAATAGAAATAGAATAGAGAATGATGAAATTATAGAATTTAGCCGATTGATCACTGCTGCGAACAATCGGCGAAGGAATCTAGAGAAAAATAAAGAATTGAATGTAGTATTTGTGAACCTAGAAAAGGCTTTTGACAGAGTGGTTTGGAATAAACTTATGGGGATGCTGAAGATAATTTGTGTGGATTGGAAAGAGAGGAGGCTGTTCCGTAATCTTATATGAAAAACGAGTCAAAATCAGGAAGCAGAAGAAATGTCAGAGGGTCTAGACCAGCCAAAACAAAGTTGAACTAAGTAAGAAAAAACATCCTCTGCTGCTAACAAGAACTAGTGTGGCTACTGTAATGAGCTATTCAGCGATGACCATGATGGGGAGGTGTGGGTGTTCTGTGCTCGTTGTAAAAATTGGTGTCATGGAGAACGTGCCGGAGAATCAAGAATGTAACATTTTTTTGTGTATTGACTGTGAAAATTAAAAACAAATATAGTGTGCACTTTCGTGGCCATATTACAAGACTGTCCTTTAAAATGACCAATTCTGTGGCTCTGTAATAAAACTATATTTTCATATAAATGTACGCCGGTACAGACACTCATTCTACCTCACTTCGATTATTGCGACGTTTTGTTCAGTGATCTCAGGATTGATTCCGCTCAGAAACTACAGCGTGTTCCTAACGCGTGCGTCCGCTTCATTTGTAATGTTCGATACTATGATCGTATCTCACCTTCTTTCGAGAAATTATAGTTTAGGTTACGTGAGAGGAGAAATCTGCACTCGCTTTTTCTCTTATATCGAATTATGCACACTTCATCCCCCTCTTATTTATTCGCTCGTTTTCATACTCTCTCTCGCTATCATAATATTAATACTCGATAACAACGCGATAACACGCTAGAAATCCCACTTCACACATCATCTCTGTATTCCTCATCTTTCACTGTTACTACCTCTCGTCACTGGAACTCTCTGCCGCCTGAAGTCAAGGCTGCCGAACATTGAAATCTTTCAAATTCAAGTTAGAAAATTATCTTATGACGAGTTGCCAAACTAACTTACCATTATGACAAGTGTTGTATTGCATGTTTCCACGTATTCATATTTTTTATGTTCTAGTGATATTTAACTTATTTTATCTTTTTGTTTTCATATTTCCCGATAATGGTGTATCTATAATGTGATAACTTGAGCTATATATAATCATAATTTTCCTTACTGTGTGTACCAAAAAATATTGTATTCATTGTATGCTTTGTACTTCACTATTTTATTACTACTATTACTATTATTATTGTTATTATTATTACTATTATCATTATTTTATTATCAATAATTGTCTTATTTTTTAATACTTTGTATGTCTCATTTATTTTGACTTGCTGTTCACATTTTATTATGCTTTTTCCTTTCTTTCTATATGTTACAGTATATATTATGCATTTCTACTTACTTGTTGTTTACATTATATTATTATTATCTTATTCAGTTTTATGTGTAAAATTGTAGTGTACTTTGTTTTTTGTAACGCAGTTTTACTCCTGGTTGAGTGTTAGAGAAGGCCGTATGGCCTTAACTCTGCCAGGTTAAATAAACCATTATTATTATTATTATTATTATTATTATTATTATTATTATTATTATTATTATTATTATATTTTATTAGTAATGTTCGAACCTAATACAATATAACTCAACAAAATAGTCCCAACTGTTTATATGAAAAACGCAATAGAAAATTTATGTCCATATTACAAGACTTGACTCTACAGAAATCTTATTTTCAACACATTTTTAACGGCTTCAAAAGTGAGATGGTTTTTAAATAACCCCGTATATAACAAAAAATGTAGGCCAATTCAAACTGTTTCGAACTTACTCTATGTTATTTCTCTCTGCAGTACTTCTTGTTAATATTTTGTTTGTTCTGCATTATTAATTTTTCATGAAACAAATAATACAGGCCTAAGTGTCCGCACAAAAACACTTTTAATGAAGGCTGAAGTCGGAAATGTGCTGTCCAAGATGAAAATCTTAAATGTCCGAATTGGAACCGAACCAGAGTCGTGACTGTAACGCAGCATTCTTGTCACAGTTGTTACGCAAGTGCAAAAAGAATGGTCGATCCTTCGAGACGATAGTTTTTCTATCACTCTTCCATCGAAAAACACACGCCGCTTTCAAGCAGGAAGTTTCATGCTTGAGGCCGTTAATCCAACCCCGCAAGAAGTGCCATAACGGAAATGAAGCACTCCCGCATTTCCCGAGGCTTATTAAAACCATAGTTAAAGGGTGTGCGGAGGCTTGGGTATGAAGGCGGTGAAAGCAGGCAGGCAGGCAGGCAGGCGAACAGCTCTCAGTATGAAAAACAATCCAGTTTCCGAGTGAATGGAAATATATGCACTAAAACCATAGTATGAAGTAAACCAAGAGGTAGAAAGCTACCGAACGGTGCGGCGTGCCTCTTTAAGCGTGCTAATAAATGCTTCACAAAGAAGTTTTAACGCTTTCTTGAATAGCATAAAAAGGTGTATGCAGTACTAACTTGTACGTTATAAAAATTTGACATCAATTGTAAAATTAACATAATATACATTCTTGTGAAATCCTGTGATTAGATACCGGGTCTTCAGTAAACACGTCTGGGTTGAAATTGTTTGTCGATGGGAAATCGGTCGGAAGCCACATACATAGGCGGAGTTATGGGGGTCATGGGGGGCAATCCCACCCCAAACTTGTTTAAATTTCTTTTCTATTAACGTTAGAAAATATTGAATTCAAAAGATCTTTTTTGCTTTTGTTTATGATTAAGTTTCAGTGCTTAAATTGAGGAATTAATGTCTTCGGATCATGTGTCTGGACCATAATATTTATTTTAAATTTCCGAATGTATAAACATTTCTACATCTCATTTGAGGAATGGAAGCAATGTAATGTATCTTTTGTAACAGTCTGTACTCATGTGTTAGAAGTCTGCAGGTGTTCAGGCCGCCACTTGGAGAAATATGAATAACATACTGCACAACAATGCAGAAAAAAGAAAAGTGATACCGGTATAATGTGTAAGCTTATAGACGAGATTATATAAAATAATAATTAGAGTTTACATTTCATATGATATCTTCAGGAAGGGAGATTCATGCGCCGAACAGCTGGCTACACTAAATGGGATCGAAAGAAAAATGAAGATATCCTTCAAGAACTTAATGTGTCATCAATACTGGACTACATCTGGAACACGTCTCAAGAATGGTTTCTTCCAGGATCCCTAAGGCAATAATGAAGTATCGTCCAAATGGGAAACGGTCACTTGGTCGACCTATGAAAAGATGACAAGAAAATCGCTTTTTCAGGCCGTAACAGTTCTTTTGGGACTAGTACTTGATAGGATGATGATGATAATGATGATGATGATGATCATCATCATCATCTTCAGGGAGGTAAGTTTCATATAAAAAAGTTTCTGTTAGCACTGATACGTAGTTTTATTGATGTGTATGTACGAGAGAGAAAAAGAGGGAGATTGTTTTAAGTTATGCCCTATGTGTAATTAGTACAAAGCCTATACAATTCCGTCAGAAACATCGCGGATATGGATGTAACACTGTAAGAAACATACCTCGCGAAAATACCTTTATTAAATGATCATATTCCTATATACTGTACAGTATCATGGTGAAGCTATAATGGGGGGAGGAGGTAAATGTGAATAACTCTTCTCGGGTTCTCAGCCAGGTGAGTTGGAGATTTGCTTCCAAGGTAACCGTTATATGGAGATTCTATGGTTTTGCTTTGCCCCCCCCCCCTAGGAAACGGTTCTCTCTCCGCCTATGGCCACATAGAACAAAATAGGCTATATAAGAAAAATTTGAGATTTGTAAGAAACAATCTCATTTACGTACATCTACGTGTATGTAATTCCAGGACGGGCTCTTATGACTCTGAGATATTACGGAACTGATCAACGGCGTTTCTCCCTCGCATGCCCCTAATGGTGCCAGCTTAACGTGGCTTAGTGACGTGCACACGCCCCGGGTATTCTCACAGAGCAGAGAAATTGACGGTGCGATGCAAGTCATTGCTCTCGTGGTTACGAAAGCTGCTCAGTCCCTAGCGATTATGTGTGCATGACTCGCGGTGCGCTATTGGAAAGTGCCAGCTTCTTCACACGTTCTCTACCGAGTGAAATCTCCGTCCTCCTTGCAGGTGTGAGTGCCTTTATCTCACTCATTGTTACATTCTGTGTGCACAGTCCCATTGTCTCGGAAACACGACCGGTAATTATACTCTTACTCCGCACTATTGTCACAACAATGATGCTGTTATATTCTTGCGAGCCACGACATGTGAACCTATCGACTTGCGGGTTCGTGAATTCTTGCTCTAAGTTAGGCTGATCAGACGTCCCCGATTTCCGGGGTCAGTCCTCGGGGAGCATATGTCCCCGTTTTGTCCCTGGAAATTAATTTTGTCCCTAAAGTTTTGATTTTGTTTCAATAACGTTTTACACGTGAATATTTAAGTATCGTGATGAAACTCATGCACATTTCTGAACAGTTCTCAGTATGAGATAGAAGAACCAGCGAGCACAGTATGAGATAGTCTGCACTCTGTAAGAGGAACAGCATCTTCGTCTTCATTCGCGTTGAGCGGAAGCGATAGAACTGCCGCAGCGTCCATTTCTAAGTAGTTAAAAAAAATGAGGAGTTTTGTGACAAACCAACAGGTGAAAAGTGGTATGATGTTTTTCAACATTTCAAAAAAAAAAATCTTCTCAAAATAATGTCATGTATCATGTGTCTTTCAGTCAGTAATTCGTCAGTTGAAAGACTTTTCTCCACATTGAACTCAATCTGAACTGATGAAAAGTCAAGAAAGAAAATTGAAAACATCTTTGTTACAAGTGAAAACGAACTTTCATTTCTCATGTGAAGAACTTAGTGTGAAGCTGTATGGGAATGAACAGATCCTTAAAAGATACATTCTTCAGACAAGTACTTGTAAAATGTGTGTGTTAAAGTTCATTATGTACAATATTATTTGAAAGATTTCCATGCATGCCTCAATACTGAAATTGAATTTTTAGTGCCTATAATTATGTATAGAGTTATGTGTGTTTATGCATTTAGTTCAAAAAGTTAAGATACTCTACAAATTTAGTGTGCAAAGTTCTGTAATACATTTAATAATAATAATAATAATAATAATAATAATAATAATAATAATAATAATAATAGTAATAATAGTAATAATAACAATAATAATACTGGAATAATAATAATAATAATAATAATAATAATAATAATAATAATAATAATAATAATAATAATAATAATAATAATATTGGTAGAAGCCGTACCACTTTGCTTCCGCTAACAAATGAATGTCATCACTAAAATTTTTCAGAGGTCTTCCTGATTATTTCCCTCTCGACTGATAGTCTACATTTGAAATATTAAATGCTTTACTCGTGTAATATTAGTGAATCATTATAGGTTAAAAAATACTAAAATTAAAAATATGTTTACCGTGCACTACTGAGTCATCAGCTACATAATGGAAACATTACTTAATATGTGTCATCGTTAGAAATTCCTATGTTAAATTTGCAGCTCAATATTCCTGAAAACAATATTTAAAACTGCAAATATTTGTAACCTTCCTGAATAAATTTGTTTTTGACGGAAGAATAAGAAATACCAACTACATTATAAGGAGAAAATAACCAAATGTATCTGCAATTCATTCAAGGGAAGAATAAGTATGCAACACAAATTACATTGATAAAAAGGGAAATAAAAGCTCTAGAAATAATGACTCTTGGACAACGTTGGTTTCTGGCATGGGCAATGAAGAGATTTATTTTTCGTCGACGGGACTGAGCGTTTGTCCCTTGCTGTGCTGTGTTATCTCAGTGGTGGCCCTTGCCATGCAGAGAGTCCCGCAGTGTGTGCCTGTCTAGTTTTGATCAAAATATGTATTCTCCTTTACACCATATTGGACTGCAAGCCAGTCCGAAAGGAGGCGATAAAAATGGCGAAGATAGAAGCTTAAATTACCTCGAATTTCATTGGAAATTTTATCCCTTAAGACCTTGCAGTCAAGCAGGATCTTGATTGTGTGGGAGAATAAGAAGAATAACGCAGTAAATGTGAAAGCGTTGATTACCAAGACTAGCCTCCAGTCATTCATGAAATTCGTGGACATCAATATTAAATTTAATTACAAACTCGTTTTACGAAGTATTCCTAGAGACAAGAGAAGCGGGGTCAAGATTTTATACAATACATCTCTGATATTAATTATATTTATCACACAAATGCTGAATGACAATAAGATCATTATAGTTGCAATAACACGAAAGAATATTGACATGAACAAACTACGAGTATATTTCTTTAAAGTTTATTAGTGTTATATTTAATGAGAGAAAGAAATTTCTAATGCAAATAGTATTCTCAGGTGTGAAAGTCTCTGATAATTAAAAAAAGGTTTTACAGAAGCGTGTAGTGTAACAGATTAATTATATTTAGTAATGAATGTGATGTACCGCACTGATATCGTAAGCGAAAGCGATAAGTTCTTTCCAGTGAAGTAAGAACATAGAGTGAAAAGGGTAAAGGAAAGGAATGAAAGAATGAAGACAGTGATGGAAGATTAACATTTTCTCTGGATTGAAAGGATTCAAACGGACGCCATAATTCAAACCAAACAAATAAAGTAAAATACTTTCTGAAATGAAAGAATTAGAACTGATGTATTCAATCTACATTTATACAGAACTAAATTATTCTCGGGATTAAAATGTTTGGTAATTCAAACAACATTGGTAAAACATTAAAATAGTCTAGAGGGTGAATCTCATGTTCCATATCACAATGACAATAGATTAAACTATTCTATGTAGTGGACGGATCAAAATGAGCACCATGTTCCAAATTACAATAATAAGGTACTACCTATTCTAAGCAGTGGACGGATAAAGACGAGACATATGTTTCAAATCACAATGACAAATATTAAACTATTCTATGTAGTAAACGGATTAAAATTATTCCCATGTTCCAAATCACAATTATAAAATATTCTATATGCTAAAAAGGTTAAGACAAGCCTCATGCTCCAGATAATGATAAAATATTAAACTATGCTGAAAGGATTAAGATTAGCCTCGTGGTCTAAATCACACTTATAAAATATTAAAACATTCTATATGCTGAAAGGGTTCAGGCAAGCTTCATGTTTCAAGTCATAATGACAACATTTTAAAATATTCTGTATGTAGGAGTGACTAGGAAAATTCACATGTTCCAAATAACACTGATAACTGAAAATATTGAAATATTCTAATGCTGAAAGGATTAAGACGAACTTCATATTCCAAATCACAATTATTAAATATTATAATGCTGAAGGATTAAGACGAGCCTCATGTTCCAAATCACACTGATATAATATTAAAATATTCTGTATGCTGAAAAGATTAAGACAAGCCTCATGTTCCAAATCACACTGATATAATATTAAAATATTCTACATGTTGAAAGAATTGAAAAGAGCCTCATGTTCCAGATTACACTGATATAATATTAAAATATTCTATATGCTAAAAGGATTGGAACGAGCCTCATGTTCCAAATTACACTGACATAATAGTAAAATATTCTACATGCTAAAAGGATTGGAACGAGCCTCATGTTTCAAATTACCTGATATAATATTAAAATATTCTTTATGCTGAAAGGATTGGAACGAGCCTCATGTTTCAAATTACCTGATATAATATTAAAATATTATTTATATGTTGAAAGGATTGAAACGAGCTTTATGTTTCAAATCAAACAACGAGCGTTATGTTCCAAATTGCACTGATATAATATTAAAATATTCTACATGTTGAAAGAATTGAAACGAGCCTTATGCTTCAAATCAAACAACGAGCCTTATGTTCCAAATTGCACTGATATAATATTAAAATATTCTACATGTTGAAAGAATTGAAACGAGCCTCATATTCCAAAACACTGATAAAAATATTTAATATTCTATAGACTGAAGAAATTTAGGCGATTATAATCGTATATCAAATCACATTTATGAAATGTTAAAACATTTTTTTTTGGACTGAAAGGATTAGATAAGTTTCATGTTTCAAATCACATAGCTAATTATTAAACTATTCTATATACCGAAAAAATTAGGACGAGCCTTATATCCCAAACCACATTGAAAACTGTTTAAAATATTCCCTAGTCTGAGAGGGTTAAGACAGACATTATACTTCAATCGAGAGTGATATAAGCAAATGTTCCTTGTTGTGAAAAGATTAATATGGACGTATATATCACAACACAGTGACAAAACACAAAAAAATATGTTATAAATGGCAAGAGCATCTTGTCGTTGTTCCTGCAATAACTCCTATGTGCAAAATATAAAATTTTTCAGTAGGAAGAAGAAACACATTTTTATTCATCCTACGGCAGTTGTACATAGGTGACTGTGAATTCTTACATTTTCGAAACAAAGAAATATAATTACATATACTTACTTACTTACTTACTTACTTACTTACTTACTTACTTACTTACTTACTTGCTTTTAAGGAACCAGGAGGTTCATTGCCGCCCTCACATAAGCCCGCCATTGGCCCCTATCCTGAGCAAGATTAATCCATTCGCTATCATCATATCCCACCTCCCTCAAATCCATTTTAATATTATCTTCCCATCTACGTCTCGGCCTCCCTGAAGGTCTTTTTTCCTCCGGCCTCCCAACTAACACTCTATATGCATTTCTGGATTCGCCCATACGTGCTACATGCCCTGTCCATCTCAAACGTCTGAATTTAATGTTCCTAATTATGTCAGGTGAAGAATACAATGCGTGCAGTTCTGTGTTGTGTAACTTCTTATTTGAAGGATTCGTAACAAGCTGCTTTTTACGGTGATGGGTTGTTAGCCCTTCGCCCAACCCCCAAGCTGGAGGACCATATAGGAGATTTTATTATTTGCTGTACCACTATTTAAGTTATTTAATAGAGCAAAAATCTGAAAATCGATAAATATGTCACATAGGAGTTATTGCAGGAACAACGACGATCTGTCATGTTCTGTAACTTTAATTTAGTTCGCCACCAATAGAAAATATTCCTAGTAAATACCCAAAAGTCAGTTGAAAAAGTAAAAATTCTTGATTGTAGCAGCAAACCGTTTAACAGTAAAGCCCCGTTATAAGCATTTGTTGTAACAATGAGATTTTATTTATATCACCAATAGAGATAACATGTTTTAAACTAGGTATTTACTGTATCTGTCCAATACGCCAGTTGAAATAATGAGATCTTAGAACTTACGCGCAAGAATAGTAACAATTCTTCATTATGAAAGTGAATCGTTAAACAATAAAGCCCTGTCACAAGCATTTATTATAACACAAAGAGTCTTCTCAACGGCGATGTGAAACTCTGAGTCCCACTGACACACTTATAACTACAGTGAGCTGCAAACAAAGAACTGAATTAATTCCTCACGCTCTTTCCAAACAAAACTCCCATGCACCTCTGAAGGCACAGTAAAGATGTCTATTGTCACAGTTTGGAGGAAATGAAAATGGAGACCTTCAACTAAGAACGTCATGAATCAAAACGTCACGATTTAGATAAGTAAATTTATTTTCAGCTACATTTTAGTCCTTGAAATCTGACGATGTCGTTTTTGAAAGTACGAATTGATTGGAAGTAATAATTATGGTTTCGCCTAGCACAATTTCCCAGTTTTGATTTTATCTACAGATTTTGAGAGAAAGGAAATAATATATATCCAGATACAACACTGCAACAAGAAGTTAAATTGTCAAGACAACCTTTTGAAGAATAATAGTAATACTTACGAAGGAGCCGACATATAACTTGAGACTGGGAAATGAATGTTCATACTTTTGATTTAGCCAGTGGCCTTGTGCCATCCAAAAGCACATTACATTACGGGGAAATGAACCCAAAAGTAAGTTCTTAAAATTGAAGAAGGCAATGTTTACAAGGTTCATGATGATGATAATGTTGATGATAATAATAATAATAATAATAATAATAATAAATATAGATTAGACCGTTTGTGATATATTGCTATCGAGGCGTTCAGGGTACGAATTGACGGGGGGAATCCGGAGATCGTCCCTCCTGTAGAATCTGATGTTTCCTGCTGAAAAGGTACTGATTTGTCTCTGTCAGGGACAACATTTATCCCCTTCAGCTTCATAATTTATAGTTTCTGTACGTTATATGATTTGCTCTAGAATATGCCATTAAGAAAGTCCAGGATAACAGACAGGGTTTGGAATTGAACGGGTTACATCAGCTGCTTGTCTATGCGGATGACGTGAATATGTTAGGAGAAAATCCACAAACTGTTAGGGAAAACACGGAAATTTTACTTGAAGTAAACAGATATGTTTGGAAGTAAATCCCCGAAAGATAAAGTATATGATTATGTCTCGTGACCAGTACATAGTATGAAATGGAAATATAAAAAATTGAAAATTTATCCTTTGCAAAGGTGGAAAGGTTCAAGTATCTTGGAGCAACAGTAACACATAAATGACACTCGAGAGGAAATTAAACGCAGAATAAATATGGGAAATGCCTGTTATTATTCGGTTGAGAAGCTTTTGTCATCCAGGCTGCTGTCAAAAAGCTGAAAGTTAGAATTTATAAAACAGTTATATTACCGATTGTTCTGTATAGTGGTGAAACTTGAACTTTTACTTTGAGAGAGGAACAGAGGCTAAGATGCTTAGGAAAATATTTGGGGCTAAGAGGGATGAAGTTACAGGAGAATGGAGAAAGTTACACAACGCAGAACTGCACGCATTGTATTTCTCACCTGATTATTAAATCCAGACGTTCGAGATGGGGAGGGCATGTAGCACGTATGGGCGAATTCAGAAATGCATATAGAGTTTTAGTTGGAAGGCCGGAGGGAAAAAGACCTTTGGGGAGGCCGAGACATAGATAAGAGGATAATATAAAAATGGATTTGAGGGAAGTGAGATATGATGGTAATCTTGCTCAGGATAGGGACCGATGGCGGGCTTATGTGAGGACGGCAATGAACCTCCGGGTTCCTTAGAAGCTATTTGTAAGCAAGTACATTATGGAATAATGATACAGTACATAACAACTATAGTCATTTCTTCTTTAATGTAAGTTGAGAGCGACAGCATTACGAGTCGGCTAACACTACACATTTTTATGGACAGTATTTTTTATGGGCAATTAACATTTTAATGTCCCTCCTGGAGAAAATATTTAATTCGCATTCTGGACGCATACATTTATCACCTTATCGGTTATTCAATGACGTCGTAACAACTGCACTGTTATCTAGTAGCATCGGTGGAATTTGTCATAGCGAGATAATATTTAGGGAAATACATCTGAGATTTCGTCATGGAATTGCCTGACATTCGCCTTACAGTTGCAAAAATCTAAAAAAAAAAAAAAAAACATAATCACATAACCAGCGTACGCGCAATTCGTCCAAGAACAGCATCGCAACACGAGTCAAGCTCTCTTGCTCCTACGCTGCTCCTGTGCCGTGCCTTTCCTTTTAGGGCGATGTCCAAGCATGTTGATTATTGCTCGTAGAATTTAGTTCTGGAAAGGCTCAGGTGTAAAAAAATTCAATAAAATCGTTTTAATTTTACAGTATGAAAACATGCATAAAGAGAACATGTCCGAACAGTAAACTCATCGGGAAGGCAAGGAGAACAAACGCGTTTAAGTTATTTCTAGATGAATTCTTCTCCCGAGAGTCTTCTTCCAGCAGCCGCCAATGTAGCCCAAAGTACATATTATAGCCCTGCATGTTGTGTATACTGTAGTACACGTACATTCGTCAGAGTCAAACAATGAAATCAGTGAAGACGTAAAAATTGCGGACTATTCAGCAGCGAACGCTTTAAAATGAGATTATCTGCCAACTCATGCGGGATGTGGGAGATAATTACAAACAGCCGTTGCTTATTTAATTTAAAATGTTTAGTGTAGTATGTGAGTTACGAAGGTAGCTTTCCTTCCTATTTCGCGACACAAATCAAATTCGTCACAATTTTGGATTGAAATTGACTGTACGCCTGCTTAGTTGTAATCTTCATGTTTTTTATTGTGGAGGAAGAGATGAGCTTGTTCTTTACGATTGAAAGCATAATCGACGGAGAGAAAGAAGTATGGAGACATGGAATGGAACAATCTCCTCTTTTTACCTCGACCTGGAAACTGAATAGGAGAGAGGAATCCGGCGCCATTTGAGTGGTGACTAATATACCTGCTGATCCAGCTTGGCTTCTAGCAAATCATGAGGACGAAATAAATTCCTTACAAATTATAACTACAAAGTTTAAGAAATGTTGTTGAAACAGTGATTTTCTAGCTTTCATGAATGTACAAATCTGGCTTTCAGGTATAGCTCCCCGTGAAGTTGATTTGAATAATTGCAAGGGAAAAATTGTTCCGGGGCCGAGTATCGAACCTGGGATCTTTGACTAAGCGCACCAACTCTCTACCGACTGATCTACCCAGGAACTCTACCAGACACCCACATACCTCAAAGTGGGCTAACAATCGTCAAACTCCAAAGATCTAAAAAAAATTGGTTCAGAATCTAATGTCCAGTGTAACTGCACAAGAATCTAAAACATTATTTTGGATCCCCTTAAATGAGAGGTACAACCTTCCAGACGTATAAATTAAGAGTAATTTATGTGCCAAGTGCTATAGTTGAAATATACACCTTTAAATAATAATAATAATAATAATAATAATAATAATAATAATAATAATAATAATAATAATAATAATAATAATAATAATAATAATGTGTAATTTGACATGGTATATCTCAATATCTTGAAATACTGGTGAAATAAAATTTGGCATATTTGCAACACATTCCTTCTATTTTATTATGCATTTTTAATATAAAGAACTGTTTATAGTAATTTTCAAAACTTTGTATGTAAATTATGCAATCATCATATATTTCTCTGATATTTTCCACAAATCTATGAATTGTTAAATGAATCTTACTTTAAAATATTTGAAATAACTCCATGATCAACATAAACTAACATCTTTTACTCATATCTCGAAAAAAAAATTGTTCTTCAATTTCTATAAAATGCATTATTACTTTAATATTTTTATAACTCATATTGTTTTTATAAAAAATAAATAACAAATACTATAGCTAAAATTCTAGTTTCTGTTGTTAAAATGTGAGAAATACAAGCATGCAATGTTTTATTAGGATATCTGAAAACCTTCTTGAGTTATCAGGATAAACAAATGTAAAATTTAAAGTTTCAGAAAAGAGCAAGAAATTATAAATTCAGAGGGCCTATGAAATGAAATGCACGAGTGTTAATACCCTTTAACACATTATTATCTAGAACATGGTTAGAGATATCTAAAAATTCCTTCAACAAATGAAAGAGAAAATATATTCTGTGAAGAAAGAAAGAAATTTAAAATTGTACTTTTTTCATTCATAATGATGTACCTTGCCCCTTAAGTCTATAACTACTTGTTAAAGTTTTTAAGTAGCAGTACCAGTATTTTATTTAACGAGGTTACAATTTCACAACAATTCAACATGGGAGAGAAATGACAGACCTGAAGCCCTTTATTAGGAACAACACGAGACCCACAGCTTTATCTCCTTTCCGGAGAAAACCATGCTAAGGATTTTATAGTTCTTTAAAATCCGTCGCCCTCGATCGTTGTTGAACCCACGTATCTTGGACGAGCTCCAGCATTATAACAGCAAGACAACCGAAGAAGACGCCAGAAGAAAGAGCTCGAGGCCCAATTTTTAGAAAAAAAAATATATATAGAAAGCTGAGAAGAGAATTTAAAAGTCCGCGGCCCCTGGTTTGAATACCGAAGCTGTCGGTGAGCTGGACCTAGATCAGCTGGTGAAAGGAGGCGCTCTCACCCCGGTGATGTATGAGAGAGAGGCTCCCACTCAGGGACACGCCGCGCCGCGCCGCGATTGTTGTCCTCTCTTCACACAGTTATCCAGTTCTCAGAGCAATTTGCAGTCAGAAAAGTGGCACACACTTTTCATTTTACAAGGTCTTTGCGAAGAATGTAAAACCAGGCTACCAGAAATTAAGTGCCATGATTAAACTTACAATTTTCTGCTTAATTAGAGAAGTTCGGAAGGATACCTAACATTCTATGAATCAAAGAAAAATTCTGGATGATTCTTAATATTTTAGAGATCATAGCGAAATTCTGCAGAATTCTTAGCATTTCAGAGATCACAGAGAAATTTGAAAGTTGCCTAACATTTGAGAGATTACAGAAATATCCTGGAGGCTACCTAACATTTTAGAAATCAAAAGAAAATTCTGGAGACCGTTTAACATTTTAGAAACCGGATGAAAATTCTGGACGAGGCCTAACATTTTTTAGACAAGTAAAATTCTGAAATATAGCTAACAGTTTAAAGATCCCAGAGAATTCTGGTAGGATGCCTAATAGTTCAACATTTCATAGATCACAGAGAAGTTCTGCAGTATGACTAATACTTTAGAGGTGACACGGAAATTCTGAAGGATATCTAACATTCTAGTGATCATAGGAAAATTCTGGAGTATGCTTAACGTAACAGTTGCTGGAAATCTCTGTGCCTACATTCAGACATGTCGTAAATGGTATTTGCATTAAAAAGATATAACTTCTCTTCTGTTAGTAGGCCTACAAGGCGCAAGTGTTTCGGGTTCTTGTTTCAAAGACCAGCTACTTTTTATTTTAATAAACTTACAGTCCTCTAAATATCCTATCGTAGGAAATGGTGATAACACTCAGTTCCGTACTAAATGTTCTTGTCTCTGTTTTCACATAGACCCCAATAATTGTTATTCTAACGCGTATTCTAATCTCGCCACTATCCCCTGGTTGAGTGTTAGAGAAGGCCGTATGGTCTTAACTCTGCCAGGGTAAATAAACCACCATTATTATTATTATTATTATTATTATTATTATTATTATTATTATTATTATTAAGACGAAGAACATAGTCACAGGAACAAAAATACAGAAGATAAACTTGTGAATTCTAAATGAGGTAGTAGAGCAAGTGGACAGCTTCAAATATTTGGGGAGTACTATAAGCAGTAAAATGAGCTGCTGCCAGGAAGTCAAAAGGAGGATAGCAATGGCCAAGGAAGCTTTTAATAGAAAAAGGAGAATTTTCTGCGGACCTCTGGAAAAAGAACTAAGGAAGAGAATAGTTAAGTGCTTTGTATGGAGTGTGACATTGTATGGGGCAGAAACATGGACATTACGACGAAGTGGAGAGAAGCGAATAGAACCATTTGAAATGTGGATATGAGAAGAATGGAACGTGTGAAGTGGACAGACAGAATAATAAATGAAGCTATGTTGGAAAGAGTAGGTGAAGAAAGAATGATGCTGAAACTGATCAGGAAGAGAAAAAGGAATTGGTTGGGTCACTAGCTGAAAAGAAACTGCCTACTGAAGGATGCATTGGAAGGAATGGCGAACGGGAGAAAATTTCGGGGTAGAAGAAGATATCAGATGATAGACGACATTAAGATATAATATGGATCATATGAGGAAACGGAGAGAAAGGCAGAAAATAGGAAAGATTGGCGAAAGCTGGGTTTGCAGAAAAATACTGTATACTGCAACCCCAATTTAGAGTATTCCAAATAAAATTTAAATACGTGATCTTACAACAATTCACTACCTATATAATGAAAAAAAATAATAGAACAAAAATAGAAAAAGGCAAAAAAATTATGATTTTAAGAAACTTCAAAGCCCTTGAGGCACCTCAAAAATTAAATATAGAAACTCCATATTTTTCACATTCGTAAGTTAAGTGAAAAGCAGATTTTTGCAACTATTACATTTAGAAAAAAGATAAAAAAAAACAATTTCATGTATAGATTCACTCCATCCTATTGTACGTACTCTGTTTTATATTTTAGTGAACTCTGTTGGTCGAAAATGAAAGTAAAACCTTCAATTTATACTGTAGAATCTAGGAAGTGTGAGAAAATGTTATAATGCTGAGCATAGGATCCATGTTTATATGCCATTTTTTACTCAATGTCTTCGGAAATAAGCTCCATAAAGAACCATTAAATACGAGAAAAATTCGTACCGGCACCGGGAATCGAACCCAGGACCTCTCAGCTGTGCTCGCTGAGTGCTCTCTAACCAACTGAGCTATGCCGGGACCCGATTCACGACGCCGTAACACGATACTACCAGAGGAGGTCGGCCGGCGTCGTGAATCGGGTCCCGGCATAGCTCAGTTGGTTAGAGAGCACTCAGCGCGCACAGCTGAGAGGTCCTGGGTTCGATTCCCGGTGCCGGTACGAATTTTTCTCGTACTTAATGGTATAAAAACAAACTGACTAGTCATACTAGTCGAGCAAAATATAATGAGGTGGGCGAGACCTCATTCATATTTGATCCATAAAGAACGGTAAATTCTCGTGAATCATTCTGTATACTTTGCCAAGCGAAAAAAATAAAGCGATTTAATCATAGAACACGAATAATGATCATGAACTAAAAGTACGTACACGATCCGTTGCTAAGCAACACCAATCAAAGATTTCAATACTATTGGTTGTGTTTACATAACTTTATTCCCTCGTTGGACAGACTTTAGAAGTGATTCTTTCAATACAAATTGCAAGTACGGCTGTAGGTAAAAACATTAGTAGTTACCATGCATGCCATTGGGTTCGAGGTTCACGAGTTCAAGTTCGGCCAAGAGCGATGAATTTTTAAGTTCAATAAAAATTCTAATTCCTAAGGGAAGTAGTAAATCTGGGAATTCCGTGTTGTAGATTTACGGCAAGTAAAGGCACCCTGCCTCTAATGGGGGGGGGGGACTTTAGGAAGGATTTTCCAGTCTCCTCTCGCCCACGACAGGATCTGAAGACCTAAGTTTATATGAGTTTGTCCTACTCGTAATGCACAGCATAGGCTACCTACCATGGCAGTAAAGATTGCCTGAATTTATGTAATTACACGATTTAACATGTAACGGTATGTGTATGAGTGGTTTTTATTTATAATCCGGCAGGATGTAATGACATGTATGAGAGGCGTTTCTTCATAATCATACAGCATGTGTGTTCAGAAAAAAGATTTCTGATGTGGCAAATTTTGATTTGATGAAGGATCGGTGGAGCGGAGAAAAATTCCCTCCCGAAACCGGGTTTTCAGCTCTACGTGCTGACGCTCTATCCACTAAGCCACACCGGATTCCAATACTGATGCCGGATTGAATCCTCTCAGTTTAAGCTCCACCTCTTAGTTTCCCTTTAGTGGTCAACCCTCATGCACTGAGTCACAGATATGTGACAGTGGCACAATATCAAAAGCACTAATGTGCAGAGGTGCACTCATTACGAGTGACTAAGTGGCTGGAATCCGACGGAATGAGAGCCATCTTAAATTACTAGGTGATTATATACGCATATAATATTATTGCGATGTACCGAAGTACATATGATATTAACGTGCAGGAATTCTCCGCTCCACCGATCCTTCATCATGTATGATAACGCAGAATTCCTGCACGGAAATATCATATGAGCCGTTCAGAGCAGAAGTGGTGTAAGTCAAAAATGGGTAATGAGGGTTAAAGTAAACGTTATGTAAAATACAGCGCAAAGTAGCAGTTAATATTTAATTTATTTAAACTATTAGAAGTCAGTGGATAGCAAGAAGGCCATATTAATTGCTACTTTGCGCTGTATTTTACAGAATTTTTACTTTGAGCCTCATTACCAAATTTTGACTTACACCACTTTTGCTCTGAGCGGCTCATATGTACTTCGGTACATCGCAATAAAATTATCTGTTTTATCGTTTCTTCGCGCATGCGCCGATCGTCCTTTTGGCTGCCAGCTCGAAGGAGCGGGCAGGGTATGTGGGCAGTTGACTAGAGCTCGAGGCACCAGCTGGTACCTGAAAGACTATTGCGTTCTTGCTCGGGAATCTCATATCTTAACCAGTTATGAAAAGGTAAATTGGCTAACCGTACTTTGAGTTTTCGTCAAACTTGTTAGATTATAGTCCGGCGAGTTTTTCGGTATACATTGGTACTTGGTAAAATTATTAAATTCTAAATTAATATTTTCTTTTGGGAGATCTGCCGTGGTTCTTAAAATCTTGCAGGTTAAAACGAATTCACATCGGAAAGCTGCACGCTGTAATAGTTACTTAAAATATGTGAATATTCTGACAGAGTAATAAAGATTAAGAGTTAATATTGTACCTAGGTACAAGAGATTAATAATGTTAATTGACTGGATTTTGATCTTGAGGTTATTGTTTAGAAAAACTAATTCTGAGTGTGAGTTTCATGTTACTCCAAATCTAAAATAATGTTGGATATTCAACTTGTTTAATCTTGAATAAATGTTGAGTTACTGAGCTGAAAATAAATTTGAGATAAACTACTTTTCCTGAAGTCTAAGAATTTATTAGACGTTTTAATGTACCAGTAATAGCCTATAGTTACGGCCGCTTCAAACATCAGGCATGCGCACGTTTATTTCAGACAATCTCGTCGCGTATTTATAGATAAAGTTTTCGCTGGGTATAAACTAGGCTCATTCTTGGGCGAAACGAAGAATATCAGTCCTCGGGTGATGAATCATGTGCTTCCGTTCGATGCCTCGCTGCAGGAATAGTAGACAACACTAAACAGTTTTCGAGCTCTTAAGTGCGGTATACAATGTATTTCGAGGAGTGCATTTCTTAGATCAGAATTATTTGCTGATAAGAAATAGGAACTTAATGTGTAACATTTTATAACAAAGATCCGGTATAATTGAGGTTTCGAGGGTGTGTTCTATAGAAATTAATTTCTTTTTCATCGGCTTTCTGTCCTACCTATTACGGAGTAGTGCTTGCTGCAACTCGCCAGCGGGCGGTGGTGAAAGGTGTTCCCCTGCAGGCAGGCAGCTCTCGCTACATCCTCCTCTCTTCGATATCAATTAACACGCGGGTGCCAACCAGCCTGGTCTACTTCCGTGCGCCAGCGCTTCTCTCGGGGTGCGCGGGAAAGCGTTTATCCGAGTGAGAACACTTTCATAAGCGACTTAACACACAAGTATTCGAATTAAACTCTTTCATGAGAGGAGGAAATAGAATCAATTACGGAGATGTGACGCTCGAAAAAAAAATGACACGTGGATAAGACTCTCCTCCAGTGTTAAGTTCTTATATCCATAAAATACATGCAAGGAAGTTTTACTAGTAAAAGAAATAAGCAACTGCATTATCATATGGTAGTAATTTTTTAAGACCGAGCACGGTGGTGTAGTTATTAACAAGTCGGAAGGTCCTGGATTCGGTTATTCTTACTTGGGATTTTCGTGGCTACCCAAGTCTTTCCAGGCAAATACAGGAATAATACAAATAACAAGAGTCGTACCCAGTTTCTTACCTATCCTGCAATCATTCATAACATAAATTCTTACATCATCTTCTCATCTTCCTCAACAGCCTGGTCATCTGTCCGAGAAGTATCGCAAATCGCTGAGTATGCTCTCCTCCGTCGGGAGCATTAGAGGCAACTGCTGTAAATTTACTTACTTACAAATGGCTTTTAAGGAACCCGAAGGTACATTGCCATCCTCACATAAGCCTGCCATCGGTCTCTATCCTAAGCAAGATCAATCCATTCTCTATCATCATATTCCACCTCCCTCAAATCCAATTTTAGATTATTCTCCCATCCATGTCTCGGTCTTTTTCCCTTCGGTCTCCCAAATAACACTCTATATGCGTTTCTGGATTCGCCCATACATGCTACATGCCCTACTCATCTCAAACGTCTGGATTTAATGTTCCTAATTATATCAGGTGAAGAATACAATGCGTGCAGCTCTGCGTTGTGTAACTTTCTCCATTCTCCTGTAATTTTATACCTCTTAGCCCCAAATATATTCCTAAGTACCTTAGCCTCTGTTTCTCTCTCAAAGTGAGAATCTAAGTTTCACAACCATACAGAACAACCGGTAAAATAACTGTTTTATAAATTCTAACTTTCAGGTTTTTTGAGAGCATACTGGATGACGAAAGGTTCTCAATCGAATAATATTCCTTTTATTATGAGTTTAATTCCTTCCAGAGTGTCATTTATAAACGTTAATATTGCTCCAAAACTGCTATAAACGCCGACGCAAAAGTAAAATTTATTTAAGAAAAGAAGCTGACATTTTTAGAATGTGATTAACTTTCATTATACGACAGGACTGCAACCAATATAATACATGCGTGAAAAAAATCGTCTCAGCAAGAAAATCTGCAAATGCACACATACAGCGCCTTGCTGGAGCGGCAACGAGCAACGCGAGTATGTCAGTGAAGTGGTTGTTTTGACAAGGCGTACTACAACTTCGAATCTCACTCGGGAAAAAAATGTTCCGAAAATTTAACAATAATAATTTAAATCGTTCCTGTCGTTCTATATATAATGGAACGATACGAATTTGTTGAAATTGTAAAATTAAATATTTACAGCTTCGACAGTGCAATGCCAGTGGACCCTTGCAAGCGATGGATTTCGTATCTCCAAAGTCTTCCAGTCCTTCTTTATCCATACTGCTACTCGAAATATTCTCTGTATTCCCCTTTACCTTCATGAACTATGCTTCTTATTAGTGGCGCGTTGAAATTAACGTACTGTAAAGGATTACTAAATAATTATGCCATCGTATGCAATACATAGTGTGTGTGTATTCATACTTGCGTGTGTATTTTTGTTTGTGTGTGTGTAGTTTCTTAGAACGACTTGTGAGTATTTCTTGTTGCAATGCTCATTAAGGGAATATTTTGTGTACAAGTAAAACAAAATTTGTAGCAGCCTTTTAAGGGGGAGTCACTATATTCACCCTTTCTGCGGCGATCACAGATTTTAACAATCATAAATTTGTATATATACGAACTAGTACTTTACACTCGACAAAACATAGACAATTACTCATTAGTGGCCAATATACATTATCATGAAATTAGAAATAGTGAACAAATTAATATTCCATATTGTAGATTACACAAGAACAATACAAACTTTTGAATTATGGGGATGAAATCATATAATAAGCTCCCCATTTAAAATCAATAACTTCAATCTTTTTATTCTGTTGCTGAGTATTTCAACAGAAACTTGTATGAAATTGTTTTTTTTTTTAATAAATACGTTTAATTGCAATTAGTTACAATTAATGGATTAAGGGTGAACTTTTTTCTTTAATTTAAAAGTTTCAAATTATTTCATGTTTTCATTGTATTATTTATATTTTAGTGTTTCTTTTATTAGTGTTTTTTTTAATGTATTATATGTTTTTCAATGTATTCTGAGTTATTATAATGCAGTCTTTTCGTTTGAAGATAATCAGCGCAGAGAGCAGAACGCTGTGTAATCTAGAGTGGCTTATTAGGTTTTGAAGTATGAGCACATCATACTGTATATTCACTGTAGGAATAGATGTTGATACACGAGCATACTTCAGATTCTGACGGCTTCATTGGTAAGGAGAACTGACTTTGAAAGTGCTGGCTAGTCCGTGGGAGGCCTCCTATTTACTAACCGTGATGACCCAGAAAAACATACGAACTGGCTCCTGCGCCGAGAGAAGGGTGTACATGACCTGGGTCAACAAGCTCTCGGTTCGCATCTCTTTCACACTACTGCTGAAGTAAATGGATCGTTCTTTCCACTTCGTTTCAACATTCGGTTCAAGAATTTTTCTTCGGAAGGGAGAAGTGTGAATTGATGAGTTATTAAGTAAACAGAATGTTTCAAAAATAAAGTAATAAATAAGAAATACAAATATTTTCAGCATTTTAAATTAAAGTAATAAATAAGAAATACAAATATTTTCAGCATTTTAAATTAAAGTAATAAATAAGAAATACAAATATTTTCAGCATTTTAAATTAAAGTAATAAATAAGAAATACAAATATTTTCAGCATTTTAAATTAAAGTAATAAATAAGAAATACAAATATTTTCAGCATTTTAAATTAAAGTAATAAATAAGAAATACAAATATTTTCAGCATTTTAAATTAAAGTAATAAATAAGAAATACAAATATTTTCAGCATTTTAAATTAAAGTAATAAATAAGAAATACAAATATTTTCAGCATTTTAAATTAAAGTAATAAATCAGAAATACAAATATTTTCAGCATTTTAAATTAAAGTAATAAATCAGAAATACAAATATTTTCAGCATTTTAAATTAAAGTAATAAATAAGAAATACAAATATTTTCAGCATTTTAAATTAAAGTAATAAATAAGAAATACAAATATTTTCAGCATTTTAAATTAAAGTAATAAATAAGAAATTAAAATATTTTTACCATTTTAAATTGTCCATCTTAATATTAATATTAAGCAACACAACAAACGTTTTAAGACAGCACAATATTGGCTTATATCAGTGACCAAAATTCGTGTGAGCAGATCCGACTTCCCAGTCCTAATTCACACTACACTTCCGCATATTTTAGTATGGAACATTGAATACTTGAATTTAAAAGTCATATTGGGGTTAATATTTCAGATAAGTTTAAAGTATATATAATAAAGAATTGTTTTTAATTTCAGTCAGCAACTTATCGATTAATTTTTTTGTTTGGTCTTGGGATCTTTAATATACTGTGAAATTATTTTTGAGGTTTGATATCTTAGCTGTTCTTTATTTTCATGCGAGATACTTTGTATAATTTGTTCTGCCTCTATTATTATATTGTCGAGAAATTTGTTTTCGTCACATGGTTCGTAATTATGTCTGTAGCCTTAAAATGATTTCTAATTCTGATAGCGAAAGGAAGATGTCCGCTAAGTTAGTTAATCTATTAATTGAATTGATTATATGTTATGCTGTAGTTTGCTGTAATTTTGAAGCTAGGAGGGTGTCTAATTTCTTGTTCAAAGTTTCATATTTGGTTTTCACTAGTTGATTAACTTTATCTTGGCTTTTTTTTGTATACTATCCCAATATATACATTGATTTGCTGTGAGTAAATGTAATGCGTATAATTTATTACTGAGTATTTCTTTTTTCTCATATTGAAATTTAATTTCATTTTTGAGCCAACAGAATTGAGTTTGTCGTTGAGTTTTCTTGACGGCTATGGAATTATTATTGATTTTAATAGTTGCATATTTAGGCATCACTTTATGTTGAAGGCATTGTTTGTTGAACCAAAGATTGGCTTTGGTTTTATGTAATTTCACCTTAATGTTCAAATATGTGTATGCAAGTTTCTTTGCCTGACTGGCTTCGATGAATTTAAAGTCATATTGAGGTTAGTATTTCAGATAAGTTAAAAGTATGTATAATAAAGAAGTTTTTAATTTCAGTCAACAACTTATCGGTACGTTGTTGATTGAAATTAAAAACAATTCTTTATTATACTGAATATTTGACTTAGCTTCATTATAATTAAATGCGAGGGTGGAGATTTGAATGTACCACTATCCTGTCTGTCACTAAATGCAAGACAAGCACAATGCACATTAAATCTGCAGACTATACACACTTTCTAATATTTTTTATTCCTGTACACAATGCTATTGGATATTATAGCATACCTATATAACTAGACGTAATCAAAGTGTTGCAAAGAGGCCAATTTGCCACGCTTAGTTACAAGAACCATAATATAATTTTTCAAATCGTTACGTAACATGTTGCGGTCACGCATCTCGGAAATATCGCAAGAAGAGAAACACAGAACAAGAGCAATTGTTAAATAATTCGTTTTCTCAACTGATACTCCTAACTGTAGGGTTAAGTAATACCTCTTCGCTAATTGGACCTATATAGGATAACAATGTAAAAGTTACTTTAAGATTGGTAAGTATTTATATTTTCTCTCTTAATCATTTTTCATCCCAACTGATTAGTCAGATATAAATTGCCTACAACGTTTCGGATATGTTGCAGTGCTAAAACAAGGCAGGATGCTTTCTCATAGAACGGTGGCAATAAAGTGACATAATGACAATAGTAATATGCGTTACAAGAGCGGTATGTTGAAGTTTTCATGTTCGAGGAAAAGTTTGAAAAAGCGAAACGTAGTTGAGCTTTTTTAATTTCCGAGAATTGAAAGAAAACATACCGCTCGTGTATCGTACATTATTTTGTGCGAAGATCGTTTATTACATACCTGAAAGAGGAATTTCTAATTAGTTGCAATGAAATCTCCATCTTGGTTTCTGTTCAATGACGGCAATTTTGGAAAACAAAAATATCTGTGTTCAACATTGTTGCTTTAAAATGTTTTCTGTGTTTACTATACTCCAGCAGGCCGTGATATACGTCTGTCTTTTTTTTTCCCCCAGTCTATAAATGCGAACTTAAAACAAACGGCTTCCTTAATGTTACATGCATCACGAAATGCAGTAACTTTAGAGTTGTAGAGTTTACTTAATTTTTGCAAATATTTAAAAACAATAATTAACAGTGCAATTTAGGTGAAATTGCAGTGGTAAGTTTCCAATTTATAATTATTACTATATTGAACGTCTCTAAAAATAATATGTTAAGAGCTTAAAGCAGTAAAATCAATATGTCACTTAAGCGGTAAGAAGAGGGAAATTGTTATGTGTGTTCGGTTGGGAATACTGAATGTGGAATTTTAGACTTACCGCGGGTTGGTTTTGTGCGGAAACCAAGCAAATACGCACGATCTCGCACAAAAGATTATATCGAAGCAAGTCCTCCCCAAAACCGTTTAAAAATTAAAATGCCTGTATGTATCGTAGAATGTTGTAACTTTCGTGAGTTTCGCATCCTTCTTATTGTCCTGTCTCAGACTGGAGATTAACTAACATTATGTCAATTCGTAACTTAGAAGCTACCGCTTTGAACAATTTTATAAATGCTTGGTCGTAAGAATCCCTGAGGTTATTCATCCAAGATGGTCGGTGTCCTCTAGTTTCTGTGCCGTAAATATTTTACTGCATAATCAATCACTCGTTATAGCATGGAGTATACATTTCCAAGTAGTATAGTATATCCAAAATACTGCAGTTTTGTTATTCCAATATTGAGATGCATTCTTCATCGTTCTATATTTGCCGGAGAAAATAACACTGTACAACAAGAATCTTTCTCTGACTTAAAACAATGTGACCTTTATGGTTTGGTGTGCGCTGAATCCGAAAATGAATCTTTTTCTTCGTATCACGTAAGGTTTTTAAGATATGATTTCACTTTTCGATAGACGCTCTCCCAGGAAACTCTTGGCGCGGGTTGGGAGTTTAAACCAAAACAAAATTTAATGCGTTCTATGAGTTTATGAGCTATTTCCGGTTTCTTATGATTGTTGACATGATTTTTTGTACTTTTAATCAATAAACGATATTATTGGTCCCTTCTATTCAGTAACTTTCATAACAGTTCAAAGTGAGGTCCACGCAGTGAACAAATAAGGGTGTGGTTTTCAGTATTTAAAAGTAAAGTTTACCAGTTTGAGTGAGGGAAAATTAAAAGAGGGCATTTTCATCGGTCCAAAAATTCGCAAAGTTATGGCTGACTCTTTGTTTGAGGAGAACCTTTGTATAATAGAAAAAATGGCATGGCGCGCTTTCAAAGATGTTTCCTCAAATTTCCTTGGAAATTCTATGACAGACAACTACCTTGAACTTGTGGAAACCATGTTAAGTGCATACTGTATGAGAAAACTGAGTGTAGTGTGTCCCTCAAAATACACTTTTTACATTCTCATTTGGATTTATTTCTTCCTAACCTTGGAGCGATAAGCGACGAGCATGGAGAAAGGTTTGATACAGAAATATCTGAAATGGAAAAGCGATATAAAGGAAGATCATCATCTAGTATAGCCTATCCAAACTATTGTTGGTGTCTTGTAAAAGACAGTTCCGGGTCTAGTTATAGACGGAAGTCATCCAGAAAATCGTTTTAAATGGAGAGTTCAAATTCTGAGACTTTTCTCTTTATACACATGAAATATTTGTTGTTGTTGTTGTTGTTGTTGTTGTTGTGTTTTTTGTGTTTTAAACTATGTAGCATCATTTTTGTACCCAATACACATTTTTGAAGTACTATGAAGCATTTTAAATCTCTAGTCTGTTGTAATTTTATCAGCAGCAATGAAATATAATAAAAAGTAAGTTTTTTTTCATTAAAAAATTCAATTCACTTTTTCGGAAAATGGTACGTGATGGGGCAATTTAGATTTTAAATTCGGATTTAAGGTACGAATATTAGTAATATTCATCTATGTTTATTTCGGAGCAAGACAAAAAGTAAACATTTGTTGTTCAGTGTAATTTGTTATTCAGTCCATCTACATCTAAAAAAATTCGCAGAATTAAATAGCACACCCATATGTCATGTTCTTTATGGAGTTCAAGTTTCCATATTTAATACAACGCCGAAAATACATAATAACACAACATTCGAATTCTCAGCTCCAATTCGAATATTTGAATTCTGATTATTTTTAGTCTTTCTGTCATTTACACAAATGCCTCTGAAAATTTCAATTCGTTTATTGATTTGTATTGTCTTGTCATTGTTACTTTTCGTTAATTTACGTGAATACTGATACCTTCCCATTCTTTCGATTTTGGTGTTTTCAAGCGCTATAATTTGTTTATTGATGCTATAGGTATTACTGATAACCATGTAATGAGTTGTTTAGATTCCTATACAATTCATAAGCTTTATTTGTTTTACCTACAGATTATCATAAAAGTGGTTTAACCGAATTAACATTAGATACAATCGTGGTGGGACTTAAAGATTCACGACTTAGTCGTTTTGTACATCCACGCTCGAATACAACCAATATGTTTGCATGGAAATTCTACATTGATACCATACCTGAGCACGAGTTCTACTCTTTCAGGGGCGAGCTAAAGTTTTTCTATATATATTATATTTTATGTTACAATTATTAGCAAAATATTAGCAAAATAATACTTGATTCATTACATTTACAACTCCGAGGAGGTAGCGAGGCATGACTGGAATCCCTAGGGGTGTATTTTCAGCCCAGGAGATATCATGGAGTTGACAGTTCGCCAATGGCCATTAGACATTATACATCAGTGATGGACAGATTTCTGCACTGCGTGCATATATTGTTAGAAACTGACATGGCGTGCACGTGAAACAGGTTCTCAGTCAAAGCGGTGGAGATGGGTTAAGGATTTAGAGAACTGTTTCGATGGTACAAAATAAAGTAAATCACTATATAATAAATAAATTTAATGATTCAGAGTGTTTAAGCGATTAAATTATTTATATTGTAAGCATTTTCTTTATTTTTAAATATCTCAACCTAAAATGTCAGCATACTTAAAAGGAATACAAAATAAAGAAATATTTCATTGAAAAATAAATTAAAATAAATAAAATTGTTTCTGGAAAAGATCTCTAATAATGAATAACATATTCACAATATAGTACCGAGCAAGTTGGCTCATGGTTTTCCATAGTTATGTGCTTAGACAAATGCAGGGTTGGAATTTTCATTGCCACGGTTCATTTCCCTTCCTCTTTCCTGTAGAAAAAGAATTTAGATTTCATATTATATCATATCTTCATCATCTCATTCCAGATCATGACGCATGTCTTCGTCCGCTTATGGGAGTGGCGTCTTCTTCGAAACTGTCTCTGGGTTCCAAGGCTTCCACAATATCTCTGCTATGGTTCATTCCCTAAGAGCACTTTCAAGGGCGCTTCGACACCTTGGAATGGCCATCGGAATGGATCCTGTGCTGCTTGGTTACCTTGGCAGTATGAACTTAGGGCTGGGAATTGAGTGGGTGAGAGGTCTCATGCGGCCGGTGGACTGGTACATCTCATCTTCATTCATCCCATAATTCGGAGTGCATAATAGGCCTCAGTCTGGCCGACGTGCTGAAGGGTCGTCCCTAACCTGCCTCTAGCCACCGTTCCCTAATCCCTATTCATAATATAAACTAGAATTAAATGAACTTACTTCTATCCAGAGTTTATAATTACGAAGATTATTCAGAAGGGCTTCACGATCCACTCCTACGACATCTTTATAATAATATATCGTATATTTTATAATGACGCTCTAAATGGAATTTTCTGACAGCGGTAATAACGTTTCCACAAACTGAACACTGTGCTCCATTTTCTACCTCCGAAAATAAATAATCACTTTCACACAGAGGATTCAATTGAGATCTTGAGCACTGTTTAATATCGCTCGTGCTAGCCATACTGTAACTGACAAAAGCTCTATGTCTATACAGAATTGATTAATTACGTATTTTAATACGATTTCAAGCACTGTAATCGATGTTTGTCAATCGATGGCTTTAGCGAGACAAGAAAGTCAAGAGCGCCTGGAGATTAGGCAATAAGAACGCCTAGAGGTTAGACAATCTTTAGAACAGTGCATTTCACTCAGCGCACGTGGCACTAATGCACACGAATGCCCATCTCTGTAAAATAGATAGATCATCTCCGATACTAGCATTGCGAAAGCTTCCTTATGCCGGGGATTCTTACCATCTGTTTTCTTTTGGCGTCGTTGCACTGTAGCAAGCGTTTCACACAGAAGCTGTAAGATTAAATTGAGTATTTTCGTTGGGGGAAACGAGGGAACTCCGGAAAAAATCCGCAACTTCCGATCTTGTCCAAATATGTCTCCATAAAACGCCGGGGATCGAACATGAGATTGCGGAATGATAGGCCAGCGCTTTAGCACTGAGCTACCGGAGAGACTACAACTAATAATACTTTGACCTTATAATATTTTATTCGCCAGCCTGATAACGAAACCGACATTAAATAAGAGTTTAAGTTAAAAAAAAACCTTAAAACAACTATAAAAATTACGTAAATAAATACAGAAACAGTCTGAAGACCTGACAAGGTTATTCAGCTATTGTTCTCAAGGAGCGACATATAATATATTAAAAAATTCTTAGGATAAGAAAAAAAGATAATCCTTAATGATAAAAGTTTGTGTATACACATCTAGGTCATGTCTTGGTTACGAGTAGCCTATCCTTACTTGGTAATTAAGAGTTACATAATACTTCAGGTTTGTACGAATACGTCTTATGAAAGTGTACTCCGCAGCTACTAGCAATTAGATAAACATATACCTACAACAGTATGGAAGGTATTCAATGACACTCCTTTCAAAGGATAAATCCTTAGCATAGTTTGAATGGAAAAGTACTCTACCATTTTGTTCCTTTGTTCTTAGATTTCTTAGAAATAATTATTTAGCATGAAAATTTTTTATCCCATTATCTTTTAAACACATTTAGAAATAAACATTTTATGAACGTCTTTACATTAGCGTTTTGAGTTCCAAATATATCCTGCATAATGTTTCTGTCACGTTAACGGTTTAAGGATATCTATCTTAATACTTTAATTATTATTAATAAAATCACTTTAAGCAATGTAGACGTGTGCTTCACCTTAAGGCCTGGCTACCGCAGGGCGTAGAACGTTTTGCACAAGACAATGTTTGTTTACATCTTCTCCTCTCACTGTTACGGAGAAAGGGTATTTCCATGCGTTGGCAAGTGTTACTGAATTTAATGTGTTGTTGCAATTATTTCTACATACAGTCGATTTCCACTAAATAAAAATAAATAACGCAAAATGGAAAGAAAAATAAAGTATGTTTCTTTTATCTTAACAATTTGCTCTGTAACGTTACTATCATTGAAAAACTTTCATCCTGTATATATATATATATATGAACCGTTGAAAGAAGATATTTCCGAGTCAAGAATCCGGGTTTCAACTCTTCTCTCACGATGAACTAAAAATGGTGGTAAACAAAGGTGAATGCTAAACACATTTTCCCGTAACACCCATAAATCCTTCTTATTATTCTACCATTTATTCGAAATCCAAGTTGTTCTTAAGACTAGACTTGGAAACCGCAGGAAACTATTGGATCTTAACAAACTTCCAATAGGCCAGGTCAGCCTTACAATAGGCCAGGCACATGGGATTCATGGGAACAGATCTCAGTCTAATCTGTATGAGATGCAGGAAAAAAAAAGAAGTGACGTACAGTACGTTTTAGTCAATGAACGTTAGTCTGCTTCTGTTTTTGATTCCGATATTGAGTGTCTAATTTTTCGTTTCGTTTAAACGTTTTCTAGTTCTTATTTTGAAGCAGTACTCACGTGTCCGTTAAATATTACCATGGAAACTCGTAAAAGTGTGATATTGCACGAACAAGCACAAGAAATGGCGTATCAAGTGTAACAGTACTTTAGAAACTCAATCTCGTATTGCCAAGTGCAAAACGTGCACGTCCGCTACCAACGTTGCAAGATGTAAGGAGCGCACAGCTTCTGCTTGTGGAATCAGACTTAGCATTGCACAGAACATTTCAAGAGAAGCTAGAACGTCTCTTATTGGCAGTGATCTCTTGTTTCACGATCACGTGGTAAATAACGCAGCCGGAGAAAAGACATGCACATGAACTGTTATTTTACATGTCGCAAATAAATCGAAATCTCACTGAGATCCTGCACGGACGATCTTCGTTTACACGGACATCTTCTGAAGTTGGAAGTCTGATAGTATCAGTCGATTTTCGGTCTTAATTGAATACGAACTTTAATCATCCCTGATACTTCTTTAAAATGCATCCAATATGACACATGAGCCATGCGAGTATACTACAATATAACTTGAAGCAATGGACGACGATTCAGGGACACGGTGTATATATGTAGGGCCTATGTATGTATGTATGTATGTATGTATGTATGTATGTATGTATGTATGTATGTATGTATGTATGTATGTATGGTTATTGGGTTATTTTACGACGCTGTATCAACATCTCAGGTTATTTAGCGTCTGAATGAAATGAAAGTGATAATGCCGGCGAAATGAGTCCGGTATTCAGCATCGATAGTTAACCAGCATTTGCTCATATTGGGTTGAGGGAAAACCCCGAAAAAAACACAATCAGGTAATTTTTCCCCGACCGGGATTTGAACCGGGCCACTTGTTCTTCGCACTCAGACGCGCTAACCGTTACTCCATGTATGTATGTATGTATGTATGTATGTATGTATGTATGTATGTATGTATGTATGTATGTATGTATGTATGTATGTATGTATGTATGTATGTATGTATGTATGTATGTACCATAATTATATAAATTTCATTTTAATGTCCTGACTCCCTTGAGGGTGACGTTTTAAAGTGAAATAAGTTTCAGAAATGGTTTTGTATAGTAGGCTATATTCTCTTTCTATCCTCCTAGCTTAGCGTCACAAAATACGCTCTTAGTACTCTCCAGTTATCTCTACAGAAACGAATAACGTTGAGATGGAATAAAGTTCACTATTTTCCAATCACGTACAGTACAACAGTCTTCGCAACATATTCCCTTAAATCTGAGAATTCCATAAATATCCATTAGACATTGGCGTACGGATTATTTATGTTCACTAAATCCGAATTCTGGCATGGCTAGCAGCAACACAGCATGTCTTACCTGCGCCGCTGCGAGGGCCTGGAGTTGCTGCAGCTGGTGGCAGGAGTAGCTCGCCTCGACCCAAGAGGCGGCCAGGATGAAGGAGCCGAGCACGAAGCTGACCAGCACCACTGTTACGGCGGCGATCCTCGCTATCTGGACGGCCGTTGAACGAGGTTTCTGGTACGCCTGCGACACAAAATATTCGCTCACGATACCAAACACACAGACTTAAGTAAACAAGAACAAAAAACAACAATAACAATGATGATTAAACCTGCGTAATAAATAAATACAGAAAGAAATTAGAGACAGCACAAATGGAAATTTCGGAAACACTATTAGGCTTTATGAGTTTGGACCATCAAAGAATGTAGACATCCAGGAGAAATGACAATTAGATAATATAGTCAATGGCATAAAATTTTATCCAAGATAATGATTCAGACACATCCTACAGGCAAACGACGAAGATGGCAAGATCAATAACACCTCCAAGAGCTACACGGAATAGTTCTTAGAAATCTAAATCGGACGAAGTTCATGATGATGATGATGATGATGATGATGATGATGATGATGATGATGATGATGATGATGGAAAGTTATAAATAAAGAATACGAATAGCTACAATAAATAGCAGCTATAGGAAACTTTTCAAAGATTAACGTTAAATGGATAAAAGCACATGTTGGCATCCATGGAAATGAAATAGCTGATAAATTAGCTAAGCAAGCAACAGAAGATCACATACCAGTAATCTACAATAAAATACCTAAGAGTATAATAATAGACGCAGAGAAAAAGAAAAGCACTGAAAAATGGCAAAGGATGTGGTCAAACACAACAAAAGGAGCACTAACGAAGAGATTTTTTCCTTCAGTGACGGATAGGATGAAAATCAACATACCAGCTACACCAAACCTTCCATCAGTACTAACTGGTCACGGGAAACTCAGCTCTTATTACTATAGATTCAGAATTTCGGAAAATCCAGGATGTCCTTGCGGAGCAGCTGAGCAAACAGTCGATCATCTTCTGTGGGATTGTCAAATCTTGAACCAACAGCGCAGTGTCTTCAAGGCAGCAACAAGGAGTGGAAGAAATTGGCCAATAAATTATAGGGACATCATAAAACAGCATTTGAGGTCATTTGTGCACTATATTAACGCTATAAACTTTGAACAATTGTAAATATATGTCTCAGTTTTGTAACATGCGTAAACACACTCAATTAGCAATATATTATAAACACTATAGTTATAATTACTAAAAGTGTATATATGTAAATAGTGTAAATAGAATTAGTTTCATTAAGTGAAAGAGAGTGATAGTGAAGATCCAATTACCAAAAGTGTATATATGTAAACAGCGTAAATAGAACAAGTATAATTAACTCAAAGATAATGATAGTGATAGAGAACATTCAACAGTGAATAACATAAAATGATACAACACAACAATGAATATCAACAAAACCACGAAACAGTGAAGCAAAAGACAATGAGACACCAATGAACACAAAATTGATAAACAAGTTTCAATAAACCATGTAATATGACTACGCGTCATGGGGCATGGTGATAATTAAACCGGAAAAAAAAAAAAAAAACATTAAAAGAGTTCAATGAATTCGTTAGCTGCACAATTTTTATAATATGTAAATACCAGGAAAATAAAAAGGCAAGGATGTTATTATAGTCATTTTATATAAAAGTACACACATACACGACTATACATTCGTGCATACATGCATGCTTTTCGTGGACTAGGCACTCATTTGGCCCACTCTGCACCTTGTAGCCTATAATATGTGATGACTAGGGCCGTGACATCGGTATATTCGTTTTAGTCTGAGGTGAACATACGACGCCCCGGACAGAATGTAGTCCACGTGTTTCAAGTACAGGCAGCAGAAGCGAATTTGAAACACGCCTAAGCAAGCACATTTCATGTTTTGTATACGATTATTGCGTATTATAAAATCAAGTCAATACAATCATTGTATAATAGGCCTAAGGGTTAATATTGGAAAGGTATAAATGCTGGTGAGGTTGTAATAATTGTTGAAAATCATACTTCAATTGTCACGAATGTGGTAAAACGTAAGTCTGAAAAAGATGTCTTTTTAATATTTAGAGTTTTGCATTACAGTTTTGGAATGCCGAAAACGTATATGGCGTACAATTTTGCTTTCCCTATATTTAACTGTTATATTAATTTATCTATCACATCTATTCCGCATCTTATTTTTCTTGCATGTTGTTCGCTTAGTTTCGGTTCCTGCTGCAATAAATAACAACATTCATTTTCAAAGTTTCAAATGAAAATGACCGCCGAGTGTCGGATAGTATAACCTGGTATGTGGGAAAACAGCGTTCAACATCGGCTGAAACCAAAGGCGCATGTGAAAAATATTTCATATTATCAGTTTCATTTCTACATCAAGTTTATAACAAGCGCACTTGTCATCTGACAAAACTCTTGCAATTTTGCATAACGAATTGAAACCACCAATTTTTTTGTGTTACTCTGTTCATTTTCGCACACACCTTTTTGCTTATATCACCTTACAGACCATTCACTGAGGTTTTTCAAAATGCCATGGAATTGTTATGGCCAACGGGTGTGGCGAACAACATGCAAGAAAAGTAAGGTACGGAATAGAAGTGATAAATAAATTAATGTAACAGTTGAATATAGGGAAAGCAAAATTATACGCCATATACGTTTTCGGCATTCTAAAACTGTAATACAGGACTCTAAATATATATATATATATATATATATATATATACATATAACATATTTTCAGGCTTATGTTTTACCACTTTGTGACAATTTAAGTATGATTTCCAACAATTATTCTCTACCTCACCAGAATTTTAGTCCTTTCCGATATTAATCCTTATATGCAATGATTGTATTGTCTTGATTTTATAATACGCAATAATCGTATATAAAACACGGAATGTGTCAAATTCGCTTCCACTACTTGTACTTGAAACGTCGAGTACATTCTGTCCGGCGTCGTATGTCCACCTCAGACTAATACAAACATACCGATGTCACGGACCTAGTGATGACTGTCCAAGTCTAACAGGTGGCCTGTGTGACAACCGTGAATCCGATGCTGGCAGGTGAGCCACCCAGCCTCAGATCTGACATAGCCAGGTCTCATATCCCAGACAAGTACCTGATAAACCCCAGGTCTCAGAGCCCCACCTCATTTAAATCCTATATCAGCATCGGTGGACCGTACTGTCCTCGAGACTTCGCTCCAGCCTATTTTAAGTATTGTAAGTATTGCTAAAATAAGGTGGGTTTGGTAGAATGAAAAAGGAAAACGGGAGTACCCCAGTAAAACCTCTACAACGTCTGCTTTGTCCACCACAAATACCATCACGGCCAGGACGGAGACCGAAACCGGGCCGGCTGGATGGAAAACAAGTAACAAACATGCGTGAGCTATCTGGTATTAAAACTGACGTTTTTAACTAGCACGAAATTTTGTCTTGGTCCGTTTACATTTACAGTGCCAGTTGGGATCTACTTGAGTTGTCCAATAACTGAATTCCAGCTCGTGTTCCTATGTAGACACATCAGCCAGCAGCTTGACAGGCCAGTTGGGCAGCAGCTGACCATCCCAGTGAATTCAAACTTCTTCGTTTCCACTGCCTACTGACTTCCCCCACCACCTTTATAATCCAGTTGCTGTTACTGTTTAAACTCTGTACATCATCACGGAAAGTTGCTAGTAGGCAGTAGGCACTTTTAGGATAATCGAAAATTTCTTTGTCTTGTGAATTATTTTTAATAATTTTTGCAATAAAATTATCGAAAAATGTCGGGCAGGTGAAATGTGGAACAAACAATGAAGTTTATTAATACAGTAGAGCATCGATTATCCGAATACCAATCAACCGAAAGCGTTCCAGTCGGCAAATTCAAATTTGCGCGCGCGCCATGTAGAAGTTCCACTAGCGCTGTTTGCGAGATTTTGGGGGGGGGGGGACGAGTCTCAGCTCTGGAACAAAAAAAAAAAACCTGGACTTCTTTTCCTAAACCGTAGGCCTACTTTAATGGCCATTTTTTGCTTTTCAAACTAGGCTAGTCCTCTCTTTTATTTGTAAAACGCGTGATACAAAATATAATATGTACAATCTAATTATAATTGTAATTGTAATTGTAATCTCCACCGAAGCCAGGAATCGACGATCAGTCATACAGAATAGCTGTACGTAACAATCCCAACAGTAGGTTTTTTTTCTCTTCTCTCCTTCCTTCCACCTGAAGACGAAGGGAGAACCACCCTTCGAAACGTTGTGTCTTAATTTTTTGATTGTAACAACCAGCAATGGAAAAAGTCCAAACTCCTCACCTAAACATTAATAATATGTACAAATTTGTGTTTAATATCAGTGTTTCTTTGTTTCTTACTGAGCCTACGGCCCGGTACAATTTGTTTTCGTAAATGATCGGTTATCCGAAAAATCAATTATCCGAACACCCTCCGTCCCCAATTGTTTCGGATAATCGATGCTCTACTGTATCAGAGTTTCTTTGTTTCATACTGCTCCTATGACAGCGGTACAATTTGTTTTCGTAAATGATCGGTTATCCGAAAGATCAATTATCCGAACACCCCTGTCCCCAATTGTTTCGGATAATCGATGCTTTACTATATGTATAAGTACTCTGAAAATGTATGGAATGTATTTAGTCCTGAATTTAAACAAACAGCGGACAACAGACGAAGGCCAGTTGAGCTGGTCTACTATCTACTCAACAACTGGCTGGCGTCGTGTGAACAACAATGGCCAGTCCAAACTGTCTGTCCAGTAGCTGCTGGCCAGTTGGGAATCCAGCTACTGTCAAACTGGCTAGCCAGTCACTTTTCTGTATAAGAGTGAAAAAGATTCATGAAGTTGCAACAACTAGAAAAAGTATAGCCTTGTGAGCAGATACTCTAATGTGGGAATAAAACTCGACAAGCAGCCTATTAAAGTAAGGGAACGTGGTGCTGCGCAAGCATTTACATAGCTCCGGCGAGCAACTGGCGCGGCGCCTGTGCTCACAAGCCCATCGCCGTACACGGACGGAAACAGTCGTGAACTTGTTCCACGCCTCTGTAATTTAATTGTCTGGAAGTGGTTCACCAGCAGGGTGGAAAGAGCAAGTGGGTCGACAAGGTTCGTCTCTGGGTTGGCTCGACATTCTATGGCACTCAAGACCATTCCTAATGCTATTAAAAACAAAGTGTGCTCTGTAAACATACCTTCTAACGAAGGAAATCCTTTATAACTTAAGTGTATTCTAAATTCCTGACACTCTAGGGTCAATACCTCGTAGTTTGCTAGAAATGTTTTACCTACTTTGAGCTACTTGACATTTTGTTATGGACAGCTTACGAGGTACTGTAACCTTAGAAAACACATGCATAGGATAGGACCAGTAGCGCCTTTTGAATAAAAAAAATTGCGGGTGATGCATTTATATATAATTAAAATGAATCACAATACTATTATAGCATATTGCATTACAAGAGTGATAAGTGCATTATAGCAGAATCAAGGGGGGGGGGGGAAGAAACGAAGTCTTGTCTTTTCTATTTCTGAGATTGTTACGCACTTAACACATGCGTATTGCATATACTGTATTTTTTGCACGATCATACCACAGTCTAGTATACACAGTCACGAAGCTTGAGTTGATGAGGGTACTAGGAACAATAAGCTGCGCAGGTGCTATTTCGCATTTTCTGTGATGAGGCGATAGTAGCGATCCTAGTGATTAGCAACTATCTATGGATGAATATTTACTACGTATAAAGCTTCGTGACTGTATATACTACACTGTGATCATACTGTATAATTTTTACGACATTTTTTTTTTTGCATTGAAAATATAAAGTACGTAAATCTATTTGCTATGGGCTTTGCGTATTGTTTCATTGTAACTAAGTAACCCCAAGAATACAGTCTGTTAATGCTTCAACATTTTAGTCAATGATGTAACTGTTGTACATTCATCAAGGAGTATTATTTTGCTAAAATGATCAGTAAAAGTTGTTGTAATACATCCGATACATCATAGCAGCTAAGATTACTGAAAACAATGATTCTGACATCCCTGGACACAAATATTGCAAAGTTATGGAAAATTGGCTGTAATTGATTCCTGAAAAATTTGCCCTGGTACTCTTATGTTCTACAACAGAATTAATGTTGTTACGAGTTGTAGCAACAATAATCTGTTTATATAGCAACCAGTTCGCGTGTTATAAATCCAACTTACAAAGCCTGTAAAAAACAAGATCGTGCAAAATAAATTTGTATTATTTCCACTTCAATTTTTTAAACTGGATTCTGCATCTTTAGAAAATTGCACAGATGTAAAAATTATTATATATTTCTCTTTCTTCTTCACAGATTACGCAATAAAACCCGTTCCAGCCTATTCGTTCCTTTTTCCACGGACATGATGTAATCTTACTCTAGCTTTATAATACAGATATCAAATGTATTTATGAAATCTAATATCTTGTCCGCTACTGTGGCTCTAAAGTAGCGTACACGTTGTCCATCCAAGCGGTCCCTGGTTTGATTCCCGGCGTAGGAAATGTAAGAAATTTATTTTCCGTATACTGTACTGAAAAGTCATCCTTTATCTTGTAGTTATCATATGATGTCTCTGAGGTGTTCCTGCGTCATGTTACTCCCACATCCAGGGAGGCCCGCAATGTGTGTGGATGAAGTGCCTAATCGATTTAATGAAAATTTCCTCCCTCCCCTCTACCGCATAGCCTATGTCGGTAAAATAGGGGAGATGAAACAAGTAAGGAAGAATAAGTCCATTATCTTTCTATGCTGGGTAACTTTCGGTGTTGGACCCCGGACTCATTTCACCGGCATTATCATCTTCATTTCATTCAGACGCTAAATAACCTAGATGTTGATACAGCGTCGTAAAATAACCCAATAAAATTAAAAAAATAAAATAAAAAATTATCTTTCTTTCACGGAATATACTCTAATAAATGTCTTTTATAATCATATAACTTGTTATTCGTCTGTTATATCCTCATCTTTATATGGTACAGTCTGGTGCAACCTTTAATGAATCTTAAGGTTTTCATTTCGCTTCTTGTATTTTTTATTTACTTTTGGAGGACATGACCTAAGTTTCGTTTCCGCAAGTTACTGTAGGCGTTGCTACGGCTTTTTAAAACTTACCTTTTGTTTCTACCGTTGTTTTATTCATCGATGTTTTTTTTAATGTGCAAAAAATATAATTAAATTTGTCAACTTTTTAATTATGTCCTGCGCCGTAGCGTCGTAGTTTAAGGCAGATGCCTTGGACTAGCGTTACGGATTAGGCGCTGGTTCGAGTCCTCATGGGAAAGGAATTTTCTCATGAACTTTTGACCAGAGCATAAAACCGGTGCCCACTCAGCATCGCGATGGATTTAAGGAGCTGCATTAGGTACAATCCGTGTCACCGTCTTTGGCGTATGAAATAAGTAATGTGAACGTTAAGTACAAGTGTTTTACTTTTGCAGCAGTCAGTCTGACAACTGTGTTTGACAAATGGTTGATATGACGTGTGTAGGAAGTGGTATCATTCTCAGCTGCATTAGCAACATGCTCACAAACTGGGCACTATATTCTAGAACACACGCCAAAAACGCTGGCGCCAGCTGTAACGACTGGGGATCATCTTGCTAACAACGCGATACCTCCGTTCTGGTTTGACGATCGTTCACCACTGCTAAGGCATGTGGACGTGAGGCAAACAGCCGGCTAGCTGTCGTAATTCTATTCCCAACTAGTTGAAATGGGATAGCTGTTCTATACACAGTCATCAATTTTTTTGACTAGGAATTTTGCATGGAATGGCAATGGCAATATTGCTGTCTCTTTCTTTGACATTTTAAAATTGTAGATCTGCATTATTTTGCTAACATCGTATGCGTTTTTGTAAATTTGTTCAATTTTCTCATTTTGAACAATGGTCTACTCTGCCTAGCGTCGATACCGGCATCAAGAGAAGTTTCTCTTGCCCGCAAGCCTGAAACTAAGCCATTATATAGTAGAGCGTCTCGTTTAGGCACAGTGAAAACGTAAACAAAGTGCAGGTAACGTGTCGGGGGAGGATGAGCCGTACGATAAACACGAGGGATGTACAAGGTTTTAATTGGAATTATATTTTTCAAAACCACACGAAACAAAAGAACACAAATTGCATAACGTTGGCGACAATTCAATCTTTCAATAAACCAACGCAAAATGGTCAATAAAGCTACTCCACCCCGTCGATCATTAATTATATATTGAAATGTCAAAAGACTGAAGTTTCAAATATGAGAATTATAGGTGAATTCAAACATCTTCTTTTCAGAAGACCATAATTCACTAGCAATTAATCTAATCATTTTTGTTGTGTTTATATAACATTTTTATTGTAATGATTTTGTATTAATGGAGGCTGGCCACCTAATGTTTGGTCTGTAAACCTGACAAGACAAACACCTCTTTTTGGTGTGACCCTTGAAACAAAATGCATAACTTAGGTTATGCGTCACGGCACGTGATTGGTTGGTTGGTTACATAACGTTATCATACACATATTTTAACAAACAAGCAATTTGTAACGTTGAAATAATTCAATATAACAAATCAAATTTTGCTACTTAAATGATGTTGCTTTCAAGCAGCATTTCTTACGGTCATGAATTTCATTTTCTGTATGACTAACCTAATATCAGCGTCTTCTGTGGCCGAATTAACAAAACTACAGTATATTGGTTTGAAGTGACATCATTATTTCCTAAACATAATTATCCCTTCTCAAACTTCAATTTATTCAGGTACAGTACAGAAGAGTGGATATTATGTTAGTCATACAAAGAATGAAATTTATGACAGTAAAAAATGCTACTTGAAAGCAAAATCATATAAGTAGCAAAATTTGATTTGTTATGTTGAATTATTTCAACGCTACAATTGCTTGTTTGTTAAAATGTGTATATGATAACGTTATGCAATTTGTGTTCTTTTGTTTTGTGTGTTTTTGTAAAATATAATTTCAGAATTAATGCTCCGCCATAAATGTTGCAACTAAAACCTTGTGCATCCCTCGTGTTTATCGTACGGCTCTTCCTCTCCACACACGTTACAGGCACTTTGTTTACGTTTTCACTGTGCCTAAACGAGACGCTATACTGTACAGTTATTTTTATTTCATATTTGTAAGATAGTACAGTGAGAAGAGTAGGATCTGCTCATACAAGAACATCGTAGAATAACTACATAGTCAAAGCATAGCATAATACCAGTCATTGGACTCGTGGCTACAATCTTATAGCACACTCAATGTAATGCGTGCAAGGAACCTGGGGCAAGGGAATAAGACAAAAACATTTGCTAAATTCATTCGCTTTTATACAGAGTGTAAAAATAGTTTCTAATATTTTAGGAGGTGCTAGTATGCATCAAAACGAGAAAATAATGTATAATAAACATGTGTCCTACAACACATACTTTCTAAGATTTGAACACTTATTCATAGGAAGTGCTCAATGTTACGTCCATTCATGGCAATGCATTCCTCTGCCCCTCGGCGTAAGGAATCACACACTCTTTGAAATTTGTTACAATACATTAATAAGAAAGTCCTGATAATAACGATCCCCAGTTAATCTCTGTTGTAGCACGTATGGCCCTATTAATATATCACTAAGAACGCCTGCCCATAAATTGATTGAGAATCGGTGCTGATGCCTTGTTTCTTCAACTGCATGGGGATTTTCATCAGCCTACACCTGCTGATTACGAAAATTCACAACACCATCTCTGTTGAATCCAGCTCATATCCGCAACCAGACTTTTGTTTTCAGTATTCCTTGCGACGTATCATTATTCCATGCCAGGGATGTCAGCTACGGTATGATTATCTGGTAGTCTGCTGTATTGTAGAGCAGAGAAATGCATTGCATGAATGGACTTCACTTTGAGCACCTCTTATGAACAAGTGTTCAGATCTCAGAAAGTATGTGTTGTAGGACCCATGTTTATTAGACATTATTTTCTTGTTTTGATGCATACTATCACCTCCAGTCGACCTGGTTGGCAAGTTGGTATAGCGCTGGCCTTCTATACCCAAGGTTGCGGGTTCGATCCCGGGCCAGATCGATGGCATTTAAGTGTGCTTAAATGCGACAGGCTCATGTCAGTAGATTTACTGGCATGTAAAAGAACTCCTGCGGGATAAAATTCCGGCACATCCGGCGACGCTGATATAACCTCTGCAGTTGCGAGCGTCGTTAAATAAAACATAACATTAACATTAATCACCTCCTAAAATATTGAATACTTTTTTTTAACAACTGTATGTGTTGACAAGGAAATTATAACGAACTTAACTTAATCAGGATGCAGAATAGTAAATTATTTGCTCTCTTTTAAAAATTAGTACACTTTACTTAAAAAAACCCACTAATGTGTTGAAACATCTGAGTACAACTCACTAGTTAATATTCGTGGAAATTCTAAGTGTGGGTATGTATATAAGAAGAGCAGACCAGAAGGTATTCAATGTTTTCTAACGCCAATCCGAAGCAGAGAATACACCTAAAGCGGATTATGACTTTTAACGGAATACTATGCCCTTAGAAAATACATTTATGACCACGTACATTAACAATATACAGTACAGAATACAAATCTAGCTTTCAGGTAAAGCTCCCTGTGAAGCAGTGCAGAATAATTTCATATTGTTTCTCATGGATTTCTTTCTTTCTTTCTTTCTTTCTTTCTTTCTTTCTTTCTTTCTTTCTTTCTTTCTTTCTTTCTTTCTTTCTTTCTTTCTTTCTTTCTTTCTTTCTTTCTTTCATCCCTTAAGGATAATCGCTACTGATTTTTAAAACCTCCATATTTTTTTTCTGATTTCAATGAAATTTTGATCACTAATTTCTTTTCTTTGTGATGGACAAAGAGGGTGCTGAGGTGGTTTTTCTTGGCGATCTGTTTTCTCTCACTTCAAAATCACCCTTCAATCTGCTAGGTTCCTGGATCAGGCCTCCAGATAAAAAAATGACTGAAAAGTTTAACAATTGAGAAGTTGTACACAATATATTGTGTTTAATAAAGACAATTGAAGATCTCCCTGGAAAAGGATTAACATCAGATTCATGAAATATGTCATATAGGTATAAAAAGTAATTTTATAGCATTTATTTATAACAAATTAATATGTTCAATGGCCGAATAAACTTGGATCCTTGTTTAATCAAATGGTTGTAACAGTAAATATAGGCGTAATGAAATATGTCCCTGAAATTATTTTCCTTTCCCATGAAACATTAATTACAGTTTTGTTGGTTAGATCCTTATTCCGGGGAAGTCTTCAATTATTAAATTGGATCCAAGTTCGACTCCAATGTGAGAAGTGTGCGATTATTTGCCTGGATGCGTATATCTTGGCTCGTGTTTATTCTTTGTTGTTTCAAGAGATGCTCTTTGTCCCATAATAAGTAGATGACAAGGGAAACCTGTTTATGAACGTTTCGTCATCATCAACTAACGGATTAATCTTCTAGTTGAGTGATGATGAACATTCCTGCTCAGATACTGAAAGAATATCGAAGCTGTCTTCCCCTGGGTTGGGCTGTCCTGTCACTGGAACAATGGATGCTTGGAGTGAAACGTTGTCATCAGAAAGCGGGTCAATGTATTTTCTGCTCCAGATACGCTAGATGGCAGAGGGGGAGGCGAAGGTGTTACCACGCCAGGTGATTCACCGGGCATTCTTAATGAATGTCGTTTCTCTGCGACAGCAAGGGACAGAGGACAGAGTGACAAATATCTTGGAGTTGGTGGCGGTTGGAAGTAAATTACATATGGGGCGCAAATGTCCAACTACAGTTTTTCCTCTCATGCTATGCTTCTTTTTTTAAATCAACCTCAATCTGTTGTTGTTTAGTCAAATGTGCAAAGACAGGTGTGAACCTCACAAGTGATACCTACAAGGCACTAGTTATGAGGCAACTAAGGCAGGAGATAATGGTGTATGTTAGCCAATTCTTTCCCCCTCCTTTGCATACACCGCCGACTAACTACATAGACTACATTAATTAGTCTTCAGATAATCACAATTTAAACATTATATTATATTGTAATTATACAAAAATTTATTATTATATAATGACCTAAAAATTTCTATTTGTTACAATGACTTTATTTAGCTAGGCCTATCTAAACAAACTTGAGACCTGTGTCCTGAAACAACGGGACTTCTCGTAGTTTGCAAGTATGGCCTACCTATCTGATATTTTAGTTTTTTAAATTCTCTAAATTCAATTCTCAGGATTCAACTTTAAGTGTTCACCATTCAGGATAAGATTGAAGCAACGATAAAGAAATTAAACTTGTGGACACGCCACTTTGTCAATCGTGAATTCGATTCAAATCCCACTCTCAGTGACTTCAGAGCAACAAATGATGAAATTTCATTCCACGTCGTCGGAAATATGAAAGAACATCTTGATTCATCGAAATTAGAATTAAGGGAATATTTGCCTTCCTTCAACGAAAAATAGAAGAAAGGAAATAATTGGATAAGAAATCCATTCTTCGAGACGAAAAATGGTTTTTCCGTCAAAGAAGAGGAGGAACTGTTACAATAATTGATTGAATAATACAGGGTGATTAAAAAAGTGTCATATATTTTTACGGGAGGAAGCATAGATCAAAACTAGAAAAAAAGTTCCTATAAATATGTGTCCGGAAACAAATATCTGTTGATAAAGACCATGCTGTATTGTGGGCTATTATCATCATTCGTTTAAAAACACAAAACAATGGTGCATGATTTGAGAGTGGATAGCATCCCTCAACAGAAGTAAACAGAAAATGTAGTAGTGAAAAAAGGTTCAGGATAATATGGAGTATATCATTTTACTTGTGTTAGTAAGTACGTACAGTATTCAGTGGTGTAGGCGGTCTTTCTGTTTATGCACGACGGGGCACTACCCCAGTTTCTACGCCTCGTGAGATAATACCTAACCCAAAGGTTTAATGGGCGATGTATTGGTCGAGGAGGTCCAGTAGCATGGCCTTCCCGATCACCTGACCTAAATTCTTTGGGTTCCTGGTTATGAGAACATTTAAAGATATTGATGCACGCCACACCCATCGACAAAGTACAGACGTTACAACAGCGTGTATCCAATATATGTGAGTAAATACGACAACAGTAAGAGTTCGTGATTCACTGAGAAGAAGGGCTGAATCATGTGTAACAATGCCTGGGAAGCACATAGAGCACCTTCTCTATTGTCTCCGTAACAGACAGGTGGATATATTAGGCCACAATACAACATGGCCCATATGTCCATAGATATTTGTTTCCGGACACATGTTTATAAGAACTTTTTTCCTAGTTTCGACCAATACTACCTCCTGTAAAAATATGGACACCTTATAAACACCCTGCATATTTCAACTTGAACCAATTTATTGTTACCAATATTTCGCAAAACTATAAATAATTGCCCCAGCATAGCTTTGTAATGGTCTGTCAGTAACATTAGGCTTATTATTCATTCTTACGCCTTAATTGAGATTGAATTGTTACAAGAAAGGTACAAGTAGGCTATACAAAAATAGATAATAATTTTAAGAACTTCTGTTTCAAAAAGAATTAAAGAGAAATTTTAAACAAATGAAAGGAAGTTAGTTATTACAAAGAAAAAAAAAAGTTTTAATATCAAGACGTTCAAGAAAATAGGCAATTGAAAATACTAAACAAATACGAAAATGGATAGGAGGTAGATTAACAGGAAATGAAAAACTCAGCTTAAACCTGTAATTTATAAATATACATAATCATACAATACAGTACTGTGTAAAACGTTCTTGATGCGAGACGATCTGTCACGAGGCGGCTCTAAAACACAACTGATGGCGTCATGCAGCAGACTTTACATAGGAACAAGCCCGAAATATGGGAAAGAAACGAAGATGATAATGAAAGAGCAGAAGTGTAATTATGATGGCGAAATGAGTCCGAGATCCAAATCCGAAAGTTACCCAGGAATTCTGCTTCAATTCGTTGAGGGAAAAACCTTAGAAAAAGATCAACCAGGTAACTTGTTCCAACCAGAATTTGAACCCGGGCCAGCTCTTTTCACTGTCAGACAGCGGTGAACTGTGATAGACTAACATAGTCTTTTGAACATGGGCTTTATACATGCACCTATAGAAACTACGAAGTGGCGTATAGGTATAAGTAGCATTTTCATTCAAAGGATTTTGAAGAGCTGTGCTGTTTATCACATTATGCCTCTTGTAGGCTACAATCTTACACGAATCATATGTAGAGTGGCGTTAAGACACGTTTCGACTACAGTCGAGCAACAACAAAACTAGACAATTGTAGGGCATGTTGTTATACAAGTTAATTCTACCACACTGACGATAATCTTCATGAAATATTATTTCCATATTTCACCGTCCTTGAAATGTTATCATCTTTACTCATAACTTGTTTTGCATGTATTAAAGTCACTTCAACACCGTAACATCAGTGAGCATAGAACTACAGATGAATATACGTCACGGCCATAGCTACAGAAACAACAGTCGCCATTAAGAAACTTGTGAAACAAACTAGATGGAGTTATTAGAGTGTTAACTGTGAAGTAATAAAATGGTTAAACATTGCATCACTGTAAGTCCGGGATTAATCACTCCGTAAAAATTCTGTCTACGCATATTTACCTGCATTCACTACATAGCACAGCACAATGTGGTTCGAATTCGAAGCGGCTGCAACTGCTGCAATCAGCATCCTCGGTGGTCTCGGAGTTACGATCATGCAACTGGATCCAAGTTTCGGAGGTCTGAATTCTTTTATCATATCATTTCCGTCTTCTCTTTTATCTTTAACAAATTTAGCTGCCCTATACTGGATTCTTTCCAAGGAATTTATCTGATATATCCTATAGGTATCCCAACATGTAGTTCCGTATCCATTAACGGTCGCACTAACGTTAGATGTGCTATTTCCCTCGATTTGAGGCTAGCCTTTTTCAAGATTATCATAATAAAGCGAAGTGTCCTCCATTCTTTACCCGTAACATTATCAACATGCTCTCCCCAAGAAAGTTTGGAGTTTAAATACACTCCTAGGTATTTACAACATTGTTCTTACGGAATTACAACACCACTGAATTCGTAATTTAGACTAGTTTTCTCTCGGATTTTACAAAATGTTATATATTTACTTTTAGAATCATTTATTTTCATCCTATGCATTAACGCCCAGTTATAATTTTTTTTTCAAATCTGTTTGAATAGCATCCACATCTGAATTACTTCTAATCTTTCTATAGATAATGCAGTCGTCTGTAAATAGCCTCACATTTGATGTAATATTCTGGCATAAGTCATTTACATATATTATAAAGAGTAATGGCCGCAGAACGCTGCTCTGTGGCACCCCTGAACTTACATTCCCAATTTCAGATTTTTCGTGACCTATTCTAACTCTCTGGGTTCTTTAAGAATTCTTGGATCCATAGCACCTCTCTTTTATCTATTTCTAGCCTACTTAACTTATCTATTAATATTTCATGTGGCACCAAATCAAATGCTTTCGAAAAATGAATCACAACTGCATCGATTCTTCCGCTTATATCTACCTCTTCAGCTAGATCCTGAACCAGCGACGTAATTGGAAATCCTTATTACCTTGGAGTTTTTTCAACCCAGCCTATTTTTAATTGTTGATGATAGATGAAATCAGGCACAGTTGGAGAGTATTAATGGAATTAATAGAGGGAAATTGGGATATCCCTTGAAAACTCCTCTGCAACGTCTACTTTGTAACATCACAAATTCCATCATGATTTGGCCGAGACTGTCCATCCCAAAGTTCACAATTAAATGTCATTTCCTCTTCATCTGTCCTTTAAGAGGATCATCGGTAGAAAGAAGAGAAGCGCTATATTACCAACTTTCCTCACGAGGAGGTGAAGTGGGTAGTTTCATTTCATCGAAGAATAGGACCGAAATGCATTTCCTATTTCCTCCAGAACTTCGAGTAACCAATAAACCAATATAAAATATTTTTATATGAAAATCTTACACGAGAGTTGGCAAAAACTGCAAACTTCTGATTTATTTAATTTAAAAGATGATTTTTGTATTCAATTAATTAAGTACACACGTGAACAAGTTTTATATAATATATGAATACATGAATGTAGTAATGACGATGCAAAGAAGAAAGAAAATACAAGGATTTTTCCTTAAAAATTGGGAATAAGATAATATCACTTATTCATATGTTCATGCTATATTGAATAACGTACTACTGACCATTTCGGCTGTCCACTTTCCCATGACAACCGGATGAAATCTGTGCAAACTCGATCGTGAAGCCACTGACAGACAAGCGTGATTCCTCATTTGTATGCATTGTATCCATTTAAAACCGAACAATGAACCACTGAGCTTGTTTTATGCAGTATGGCCTGACGCAGGGAGATCTGAAAGCTTCTACTCTTTCAGACTATGATATATTCAGCTATTGTTTATCGTTAAATTATTTGTATATAATCGTGATACTTCACTTCATCTTTAGTTTTGTGTTGCATTTCAATCTGATATTAAATGGCCAAACAGTGTCAGTCACTCGAAGTCGGATGTTCTTCTATTTATATTTCCTCTCCATGCAGTGCGCAAAATAAAAAATATAGAATACAATAAATTGACCATACACAGTGCGAGTCATCTGCCCCATCTTCATAGGAAGTTATGTAATCCCGCATATTCATATTCAACTTCGTAAACACGGTTCCCATATCGTGGTCCAGTACTAATGGATTTCAATCCATCAGATTGTGAGCGATCCCTGGTATCCCGCAAGGGGATATTCACAGCAGATTTTTGGTAGAGGGCGTCAATCCCATCCTGACACATGTATGTCTAAATATAACTTAAATCTAAGGACTACACAAACACCCAGGTCATATATACCGTTCATCAGTGGCGATTCCTCCATGAAGGATATGAGGATGATTCTACAGTTTAATTTCGTGCCTCTGAAGATAAAAAAAAAACATTTTAATTACAGATTTTGATTTTCAATGCGTCCCGACGTATTTTTTTTTTTTTTTTTTTTTTTTTTACAGTCTGCATGCTCCATTACTGTGGAGTAATACTACATGCATTGGTTTAACTTAAACTATGTTCAAGTATTAATTTTCAAGTATTAATTTCCTTTAAGCTTCCACTTTCTGTCGTGAGTTGTCGCCACTACACAGCTCAGAAATAATTTTCGAAAAACCATCCAAATATCTTACAGTAAACAGTATTTCTAACAGTGAAGTTATTGGAGAGGGGAGGATGCGTAAGAGCGGCGTATGGCTTGAGTTTAACCGCGTTTGAGGATATGACCGCGTATCCTAATACTATGACCCTTCTTTATGGGTGCTGGAGACCCTGTCAGAGACCACAATAAGAATTTTCAAGTATCCTTATAGCCTCCTTGAATGCAGTTCATTGGTCATTTTAAAAGAACAGAATAAACGAAATAATAAATAATTTAAAATGATATAACATAAAAAACAAAATGAATAAAAACAAAATTACATAAAAATAAATAAAATAAGCTATATCAAATACAAGAATTAACAGGACTTTCAGATGACAGAAGAGCCGAAAGAATATCTGAAGTTGTATTTGATCATTTAGAAGAATTTAACTGTAGCAAGAAATTAATTGCACAAACGTACGATGGAGCATCGGTAAATATCGGGCAGTACAATGGCTGAGGAGCCATCTTCGCAACTTAAATGGGAAGGAGAATCGAACTTCACTACTAATAAATTGCCAGTTCCAGAAGGGCGAGTCAAAGACTAACATAGGTCTACTTGTAATGATTTTGCATGCTTTATTATTGTTATTATTATTTATTATTATTATTATTATTATTATTATTATTATTATTATTTATTATTATTAGTATTATATTACTAATATTAATATTAGTTTGTGTCTCGGTCATCAGTCGTTAATCTCATATCCTACGTACAAAAAAAATATCACAAGTCGCCACTGCTGTTCATAATACGTAAGTATATAATAAGATCAATGTTTAATATGAAATCCCTTCAATATAGGAGATCAGTATGCACAATTTTATTTTTCATGAGAATACTCACAAACAAAATCGATTCTCAGATATATTGAAATTAATTACTTTTTATGCTTCATTCGTTAAGTCACGTAAAAAAAGTACTTTTCCATTTTCGTAGATCTAAGACAGTCAGTCATAAAAATTCAGCCCTAATCAGAAAGTTGTCCCTTTATAATAAGTTAAACAATTCCAATGATATTAGATATTGATTTATTTTCAGGAACAGATGATATATTTAATACACACATTTATGCAAATTTGATTATTAAGAAACTACTTCTCTCTCTCCCATCATAGCCTATTCAGATTATTCATTTTTACTCATTGTATATGTGATAATATTCTGCTGCAAATATAAATTTGTTTTACATTATTACCTATTTTCTTGTAAGATAAAAATGTAAATAAGGTGCTTTTATGGGCAGCAACGCCTGTGTATTTTCAAATAAATGAATAAATAAACATACAAAAAAATAAAAATAAAATGGCAGTGTCGGCAATCAAACCCGAAACCTCCTGGTTAGGAGCCAGCACTATAACTAGGTAACTGCAAATTTAGTGTTGTGAGATAATTATGAAATATTGTAGGGCCTATGTGGTTCGTATGTAGTTCAGTTCTGCAAACCGAAAGATAGCTTCTCTGATGATGAAGCCAACAAGCTCCGACACCTCAGATGTTTCTACAATCTTACACATGTGAAAGTCTTAAATCATACAAAAGATAATTAGGCCTATGTCTGTGTATGCGTATTTAAAATCGCGTAACGCTCTCAGACTTACTGCTTTAAGCAGCAGAGCAGAATAGTCGGGACAGATTATCTGCACTGCATCGACAGATCTGGTCCATTCCCATGCAAAAGTATGTAGTTCAGTGAACAACTTTCCACTGCATTTAGTTTGGCTCAGTAACACGACAGTGTTCAACGATCACTTCATATTTTATAACTGGGTGGGCCTTCTACAGGTCTGAGCAGAACATTTTTACACGACTTCATGACAATACAGTATTTTAAAAGTGCTTCTAGCTGTGTTTTCTAAATAAAACTGCAATTGCGCTGCAACAATTCAGTAGGCTACGCGTAGAAACATTTCAGTTACACGAGGCTGTGTATGTGAAGCTTAGCGAAAATATTGAAGACATTCGGAGTTAAAATGGATTTGAACCATTTGAGGCACCTTTAGTAAACGTATACGGCAATTTACATTGAATCCACGTGTTCAAATACGGCAGAAGGCGAAGGATTTCCACATCCTTCTGTCGAAAGGAAAGTAAAGCTACAAAAGATAGTACCTTCCGCAACATGACAAAAGAAATGAATTATTGTAAAACCCTTGGAATGTGTCTTGAGAAAGTATATGTGAAAATCACTCCACTCCTGTCTTTTCTTAGAATTAGGTAAGGTTTTAGAAAGAAGAGAAGTCGTCGAACATATTTGGAAATATTAGTCCCATAGTTAAATTATTGTACTCGCTACTGTAGTTAAATACATTTCCAAAACAAAAAAAAAGTTATGTAATCATAAATATAAAATATTAGCATATTCAGGCAAAAAAAAAGGAGAATCAACCCCCTTTACAATCTTCTGCGGAGCTCTGGAAAAAGAACTAAGGAAGTGATAAGTGAAGTGCTTTGTGTGGAGTGTGGCTTTGTATGGGGCAGAGACATGGATATTAAGACGAAGTAAAGAGAAGCAATAGAAGCATTTGACATGTGGATATGGAGAAGAATGGAACGTTGTGAAGTGGACAGACAGATTAAGAATGTGTTGGAAAGAGTGGGTGAAGAAAAAATGACACTGAAACTGATCAGAAAGAGAAAAAGGAATTGGCTGGGTCACTGGCTGAGAAGAAACTGCCTACTGAAGGATGCACTGGAAGGAATGGTGAATGGGAGAAGAGTTTGGGACAGATGAAGATATCAGATGATAGACGACATTAAGATATATGAATCATATGAGGAGACAAACAAGAAGGCAGAAAATAGGAAAGATTGAAGAAAGCTGGGTTTGCAGTGAAAGACCTGCCTTTGGGCAGAACAATGAATGAATGACCTCCTTTATATTCAACATAAAACCCGAAGCCAGTTCGAAGTGCAAAGAGTGATTTCACCAATAGAATAGCGCTAAGGTAAACTTCAACTTAACCCCGCCGAAGCCTGTCCCAAGCCAGGTTGAAAAAGAGGGAGGGATGGAGGAGTAACACCTCTTTAAAAATCCTTGGTTCTTCTGGCTCCGGAAGATAGTACCTTGTAAGGACCCCAAGCCAGGGGTACGGTGAAGACCACAACGGCAGAAGAAGCGGAGGAGTCCTTCGGTACGGTTCAACTGGCAGAAGAGGCAGAACCCGTTGCCTTGCGGGGAGGTTATAATCTCTAAGGCTAAGGGAAGAAAACCCCGAAAGAAAATTACCCGACACTCGGTAGTAATCGTTGCTGTGGGCCAGCTCCCCCCACAATGCAGAAACTCATCTTGCTGAAGTATCTCAACGATTGAAAGTCGGACAGATTAATGGAAATCGACCAAAGCAATGGACACGGAATATGAATAAATTAATTAGGCTATTGGAAAGATTCAGAATTGACCCAAAATTATCCAAGATAGAGAGAAATGGAAAGAGATTGTTGAGAAGGCCAAAACTTCAATGAAGTTGTAGTGCCTTAAGAAGAAGAAGAAGAAGAAGAAGAAGAAGAAGAAGAAGAAGAAACTCCAACTTATCATTCAGGAAGCAACTATGGATGAAACAAAATCCTTACACTTTATTCATAAAATTATTCCAAGTTTTCCGATCTAAGATCCTCAGTCAAGTAATATCCTTTCTCTTTGCCAAAGCGGCTCCGTTGCATGTCGCATAAACCTCTCAAGTGACGTAGTGTTGCAAGAATGACGTCAACATCCGCAATGCATTATTCGCATGCGGTAGACCTTGGTTCCCAGAAACTCCTATCTTGGTAAAGTTAAGATTAACTGTTGATTATGAACTTGCCGATTGTTGCAACTTCAACAGTAAGGTCACTTGACCAAAGAATAAAACGGAAAGATTTAGAACGTAAAAATCCTTCATACGTTCGAACGAAGTCAGTGGCGTGTCCAGATAGCAATAGGAGGGAATAACGACTAGGATTTTGAGGTTCACCTTGTAATAAACTTGCATTACTGCTACTGCTACTGCTACTGTCAATAGTAGTACCACAGTCTAGTATATACAGTCACGAAGCTCAATAAGTAGGAAATATGCATCAATAGATAGTTGCTAACCACTAGGATCGCTACTATCGCCTCATCACAGACAATGCGAAATAGTACCGGCAAATTCTATGTTTCTAGTACTCTCAACAACTCAAGCTTCGTGACTGTTTATACTAGACCAGGCTTGAAGAACTGGGCGACAATTGTGGCGTTGCGTCACTCATCGAATACGTCACTCACCCCTTTCTTCCATACCCGCGTCATTGACTTTGTAGGGGAGGGGATTTGTATTCAGTGTTGTGTCTGTCTTATGTGATTGCGTAATGGCCACAGATATGTCATTCAACGCCGGTGGACTGTGGACGGGGCACCAACGCTTTCCCCATGCTTTCCACCCTTCTCTCGCCAGTTCTGCATCCCTGTACTAGACTGTGGTAATACTAAGTAGTAGTAGTAGTAGTAGTAGTAGTAGTAGTAGTAACGATATTTTATCTAATGATTCTTTTAATTTACAAGTTATTCAGCATTGAAATCAACGTGAGCCAGAAATGGATGACATTTTGTCTGGTGCCTCTATCAGGGACAGAAATCTCTCACATCCCATAAATCTAGACAAGGATGTTACACAAATTACATAAACTCTAAAGAGGCAATATTATAATGATAGGATATTTTTACGGAAATATACGATATCAAACTCCATCATACCAAAACAGTCATTTTCTGATTGCCCTCTGTGTACAGCCATTTATTCTAAACTATTACACTGTTTGTGTTCGTATTCAGTACCCACGAATCAATTCAACCTGAAATTTTACACATAAACTATAATTTGGCTAAGATATGATGTTCTTTTATTTCAGAAATAACAAATAGATTGTACTATTTCTTTCAAAATTCTCTCTTACATATGATAAAGTGGCAAATTCAAATGATGGCAGTAGGTTCCTTAACTCTTTTGGTAGGAATAAATTAATATCACTAATAATATATTTTCTGATTGAGATTCTGGCTGATATGTATGTGTATATATATATATATATATATATATATATATATATATATATATATATATTATCAGCCAGTACGTCTCACTTGACGATATGTGTCAGAGGAAGAACAAACTGTTTGTATAAGTTACACTTGAAGTCTGATCAGTGTAATATGTTACAAATCCGACGATGTATGCAATGAAGGGAGAAAGGAACGGGCCACTCTATCCCATTATTTCTTGGCTAGTTGCCTCATGAGTGGTGTCTTGTTGGTATCACTTTTAAGGTTAAGATTTGTCTTCGGACAGTTGACTAAACAACAATAATAATATAGACGATAATACAACTTTAGAAGAAATAGGTTTCAAAGAAATCTAATTGAATAACTTTGAAAATTAAGTAACCCTAGCTGTTATGGCAATATAACAAAAGAGATACTCCATTGTTGTGATCAGAGTTAACTAATATCTACAGAGTTACGTCTCCAATTTTAAACTTCTCTAAACAAAATTTCTAGGGGTTAAAATAACTGCACGAATTACTCTATGAAACTAACCTAACGATAGACATTATGTTCCTTAAAAAAATCATCGATACTAATTTCACAGTCTCGTTTTCTGTTTTTCTATGTAATACAAAAAATCACAAAATCGTTCGACGATTCTTGAAGCTGATAGCCTTTGTTTGCTTTTGATTTGAAATAAAGAGCCATTAATTTCGTAGTAAGAATTATTACATTTCAAGTGCAGCCTTCTATGACAAATTTACTCTTAGATACTGAAATATGCATCCATAGATAGTTGCTAACCACTAGGATCGCTACTATCGCCTCATCACAGACAATGCGAAATAGAACCGGCGCACGGGCACAGTCTATTGTCACAGTCCAGTATATACAGTCACGAAGCTCAATACGTAGTAAATATGCAGCCATAGATAGTTCCTAACCACTAGGATCGCTAATATCGTCTCATTACAGACAATGCGAAATAGTACCGGCACAGTCTATTGTTCCTAGCACCCTCACAACTCAAGTTTCGTGACTGTATATACTAGACTGTGATACACATAATCAGTCAAATTTTAGGAAAAATCGCGTAGGCAGACAAACGGCATGTCTCAGACCATTTTTTCGATGATGCACACGTGTTTTTTTATGTATACCTAACACACTGCCATATAAGGCATTTGTGTTTCTTTTTATTTTTTCGACTATTGTGATGAAGAATCCTGTTTGAGTTTGAGGCACTCATTACACTCAAAACGGGAAATTCATATTTCTCGAGGGAAAAGTGAATTTTTGCTTAAAAATGGGAAATTGCTCCTGAATTACTAAGCGCATTCTAGTGTTTAATAATCTTTTAGAAACTGGCTATTAATTAGAAATATTAAAGTACATTTTTATAAGTATTTCTCTTTATGAACGCTATAGATGCATAGACCTATCTTGACGAACTGAAGCACGTAACAATTAAAATATGTTTTTTTTTTTTTCATTTAATTTAATAATATCAGACAATATTGAATGAAAACAGTTATCTTCGTGCATTTTCTTATACTTTAATAGTTTGTTATGTATGAGACCAGTGGTAGGCCTACTGAATTTTGCAGTACAAATTAGAAATATTATGACATTACTACACCACAGTCTACTATATACAGTCGCGAAGCTCAATATGTAGTAAAAATGCAAACATGGGTAGTTGCCCACCACTAGGATCGCTACTATCGCCTCATCATCACAGATCTCTCCTAGCAGATGGCAAAATATGTTACACTTTCGTTGTCGTGTTCTTTTGGGAAAATTAGCACCTTCCTTTCATTATTGAAATTTTAAATGGATAAAGTTCATTTATTATTTTAATGAAGTATATTAAACTCCACCATAAACTCGAAGATACCTGCAAGAAATAGGTTAATATTATTTTTGTTTGTGCAAAACGAACTGAAATTTACTATAATCGCTTCACTCATTCAAGATTATAGCGATAATGTACTATGAAACCAATAAATATTAATTTGCATTTCCCTTTACAACAATAATATAATAACAATAATAATGGGAATATGAATTAATGGGAGTAACTTACATGCACCGGTACTTGTAGTAGTTAACAAAGTGGGATGAGTTTAAGTAATAATAATCACACCAGAATTGGAAATAAAACGTGATCAATAAATTTTATTGTAACAGACTTACTTTTTCTACGTCTCTAGTAAAGTAACAAATAAAAATAACAACAAAATTAACAGCTATAATTAAAAGCATATCCCTTGAAAAAAAGTAGGCCTAAGTTGTCTGAAAATGTACAATTATTCAAGGAATCAGCTGATACAGACGCAGAATTAGTGCAAAGCTTTTGTTTCTCAGCTGCAGGTAATAACAGAACAGGTTTATTTAAAACATCAAATAAAGTTGGAATTGCATTCCAGATTAATTTATTTTTGTTTTCATTCATAAATTGTGTGTTTTCGAAATGAAGAGAGCAAAACTTTATATTATTATAAAGATATGCTTCATTCTTTGTCATTAGATCTTCCCTCCTGCTGTTTATTAACCACTTTTTACATCTATAAGTAAAATAAGAAATAGATGTTAGGATTTTTCTTCACGAGCATCAATGTGAAATACGCAACGACCTAGCACTCGATGGAAATGCGACTCAGTCCACTCTAAATCCAAAGTCGACAGTGGACAGTCTATTGTTTCTAGTTGCTAATCGCTTGGAGCGCTTTATCGCGAGATTTGCAAAAAAAAACAGCTCAAGCTTCGCGACTGTATATAGTAGACTGTGACTACACTGTCACTAAATGTATGACAGGCTCATATACCTAGTAGAATATAATAACATAAGTGACTACGTAAACATTTAACAGAGAAAAATTAGTAGATATTTATACCTGAAAAGTTAATTAACCTAAAATTCTTCTACCTTCAAAACATTTGTTTTCTAAATTGAAAAGGAGTGAAAAAGGATTTTACAAACATGTAAGGCGGGAAATTTTTCTCGAATGGGGAAATTTTTAGGTATTTGACGGGAAAATGTCTTTACAGAATTTGACGACACTGACTCACGTCACCCCCATACGCCGTACGGTTTGATAGCATGAGCATGGAAGTAGGTAGGATAGATGAATTTGATGATGAAGGCGAAATGAGTTCGTGGTTCGGCGCCGAAAATTGCCAAACAGTTTATCTTATTGGATTGAGAAAAAATCTCTACAAGATAACTTGTCCCAATCAGGATTCAAATCTTGGGCCAGTTAGTTTACCAGAAAGGATGCTAAGCACTATTCCAAAACGGTGTATTTACGCAAGAATATAAGAAAATGTATCTTTGAACTGTCTAAGTATATTCTCTTTATAAACATTTAGAGAAGTATCGTTAGCTAAAGTTCGTTTCTGGATCAGTATTCTTCAACACAGTATAAGAAGGTTTTGTAGGGCATCGGTAATAATTCTTGATGTGTTTGAGTTTACGTTTGCTTATCATTGTTAGTAACGGAGACACGTGTTAGGAAAACAGTTTTGCTTCAAGTTAGATTGTAATATATTATTATTATTATTATTATTATTATTATTATTATTATTATTATTATTATTATTATAAATCTGAGTAAAACATATATTTATCCTAGTAATTTAGCTACGTCTTTCCTTAATATTTTAATAGAGACAACTGTAAGTAAAGAACACGATTATTTTGAATTATGCTTGCCAAAGTTCAGATATCACAAAAATATAGTCACCAGTAGAATCATAAAAACAAAATGTAAACTTATGCAAAAAGAACAGAAATATGTTTACAGTTCCATATAGTGTACTCTTAAACATAACGCCTTGAAAGAGCCAGAGACCATAACGAGTGTTACCAGTAGCGGAGCGTGGACTTTTGGAACCCACGAGCTGAAAGAAGTAGCGTAGTGTGAAGTAGCGCAATGAAATATACTGTATTTTCAGCCACCTCATATAAACATTGTTTTAGTAAGCAGCGGAAACACACTTAGTTAAGACCTTGTATTTAAAAGATTTACGTAGATCTCAAGTGTCAAGCGTGAAAGAGAAATGTCAAGAAACATTTAAAAATTAGGAGATGGACTTCCGGCAAAGTGATTGTTTTTTTTTAGACACCATTACGAACATTGTTTAGCGTGCAGCAAAACTACACTTTAGTTAAGACATCATGTTTGAAAGATTTATATAAATTTTAAGCGTCGAGTGTAAAAGAAGGATATCAAGAAAAATTAAATACAAAAATTAGTAATAATAATAATAATAATAATAATAATAATAATAATAATAATAATAATATGGCCTTCCGGCAAAGTAATTATGTTTCCAGAGTCGAGATATTGACGAGTATAGTTCCCAGAAAAGGTAATTAGATTAAATATTGCTTAAAAATAATCTCTATCACATCGTCACATGCCTTATTTTATGCTGTACTCAATTCGTAACTACAGAAATCGTCTTTATGTAAAAATTTGTCACATAAAAATTCGACTCAGAAGGTTTTTGTCATAAACTGCCATTACTTTTGTCTTTTCGGTTGATATTTTCATATTGTATTCTTTTAAAACTATCTGTACTTTAAAAACAGAGCGTTGTAATTCGTCTTCAGTTTCTACAAACAAAACTTGGTCATCTACATATATATTGTTGTATTTAGTCTTATGTGTTCGTTAATTTGTATGCCTTGTGGTGCTACTACATTCCATTCTTGAATTTATTGCTTTGTCTAAGTATATTATAAACAAAAGGGGGGAAAGGCCACAACCTTGTCTGAGTCCCTGGTTAGTTACTATTGTTTCCGTATATTTGTCATGATCTAGCTTAATTTTTATAGTGGTTGTTTCATAAATACTTTTTATAGAATTTAACAGATTTTCTTGAATGCCGTACTACAAAACAGGAAGCGAAAATAAGTTCTTGTTAAAAATATCAATCGAATTATTGTATTAAAAGTATTAGTTTTTCATAAAGATATGCTATTAGATCTTAATTACATTTGGTTTTATGAAAAAAAAAATATTTAGTTTATATATTTTACTAGTTATGCATTTTTTTAACCAGTTGAGGAAAGTAGTATACCAAAATAAGTTAAGTCAGTAAATACAGTCACGAAAACTGTATTTCCGTGCAAAATAATTCAATTTGTTTTTTTTTTTAACATTTCATTTTATTCAAAAATATTAAAGAAATCTAAAAGGAGGTAGACGTAGATGGTAACTTCTCCTAAATTACTTGTTCCTTACGGTTTCTGAGCACGAGTTCTATTCTTTTAGGGGTGAGCTAAAATTTTATCTGTGTTTATTATATTTTATGTTAGCCTACAAGTATTAGCAAATAAAAAAATTAAAAAACACATTTCTTCTATTTCTACTTCAAGAGATTTTAGGTCGAACTCTAGACCTGTATTCTACAAGTTTATAGTTTATAAATGGTGCTCTTTTAGCTGAATGGTTAGAATCGCAGTGGGTCCATTTGGAATTTGTTGTGAACAAAGACGATGTTCGGTAGCATATTTTCGCGGGCTACTCCCTTTCCCCTACCGGAATTTCACAATCGCTCCATCAGTCATAACTGAGGGATTTGCCGGAACAAGAACACGTAGATCGGTTTATCAATTATGCATATATGCCCTTCTTCAGACACATCCCTCAATTACCACACAGACCACCTCTCACGGTGTATTAAGAGCAATACTCTGCAGTGAAGAGTCTGCAAATGCGATATGTTTCTTCCTAGAGACGGACACTGGATCAATGACGCAAAAGTACCCATCATTGGAAAAAATAAATATATTATTTTTGGAAGCCTATTTTCTGGCATACTTTCTAAATGTTGAAACAATCTTTCTTTGTTTTATCTATTTGTTTCGTTGAGTTGAATATTTTTATCTAATTCCCAATATTTTCCTTTTCTTGTTCCTGCAAGTGAACGGAGAAGTTTCATCTGCCTACTTCTATTTTACTTTCTCCAAAACTTACGTAATAAGAAACTTTTCTAAGTTATTCTTCTCTAAAAATCATCAAAACGATTAACAATGTATGAAAAAATGAGCTAATGTGTTGCATAGAGACTCATTGTTCTAATACTTGCGTTTACGAAACAAAGTAAGTCCACAATAATGCGCTTGTCTAAGAGTGTTCTAACTACAGTTGTGCATGAGGCTCTCAGATGACGTGATGGCCCGAGGAGCAAATAAAAACTTTTCACAGGCTATATTACAGCCGGAAATCAAGAAGAGAATCTCTTGAAAGTTGTTGTTCTCTCAAGACACCGTGAACTGACACGCCTGTAAATGACTGCTGTGATTTGTTAACTATGGTACAAGTTTGTCCATGACCAATTCTGCTAGTATAATCACGTTGTGTTCGCATAGGGGAAGGTGAAAGGATGGTCATGTCATAAGTTATAAAAAATACAAATGAAAACCTGTCGACCTTCATATTCCTCGTCAACATCTAGTTTCCGACGCCTATTGCAAAGCTATAAATAATGTTATATTCCACCACATCGGAAGAGCCAATGTCCATGTAACAGATTCATTTCCCCCAGTTTCTGTTAAAAGGTCGCTTTTAAGATTACTTGTCCCCATTACACTACGTTATATAACTCTAAAAAGAGGTTTATGCAACGAGGTTGCTTCTCATGGATAATTATTACTTTCGTATCTATGACAGAAACAAGTCTTTACGGTCTCTGGACTCCGGTTAATATATCTTATTTGGTAGATCCCACACCGTTAATCTCATTCAAATCTCTCAAGCCTCTACTTCTACTGGGATCACGGCCAGGTCCATCAACTAACAAGAATTAACTATTTCGCGTCTAGCTAAAATAGGAAGTATTTCGTTAACACAAAAATGAGTCACAATGATGGCATATTTTCTCATTGTACAATTTACCCGTTTCACAGGCATTCCCCTCCATTATCACATTGCCAGTGAGTTACTGTTCTCATAATTAATTTTCTAGAACTGCGATGGGGAAAAGGAACTGCCCACCCTACCCCATTATCTCCTGGCTTAGTTGCCTCATGAGTCATGCCTTATTGATGTCACTTGTGAGGTCCAGACCTGTCTTCGGACAGTTGACTAAACAAAAACTATAAAAGCGCGGTAGGGTAGCTCAGTTGGTAGAACTAACTACGGACTGGAGGGTACCGGGTTCAATCTCGACTGGAGGCGGGATGTTCCCATTGCAAAACTTCCAGAAAGGTTCCGATAAGTAGGTAGATACGCAGGCAGATAGATAGAAGATAAATAGACAGACAGAACAGATATTCTTCTGCTAAGACTAGAGTGACTATAATTACATCAGCGAAAAGTGAGAAATATATCCTACTTTAAAATAATACCTTACAAAAGTTTATTTTAGAACACATGAACAGTATTATGGAATTAACATAATTTTACAATAAAAACAGCATTATGTAGTGTAAAATGTACAATAAAATAGTATTACCTATGTGATGAACATATGTAGTAATATTGTACTATATTATATTGCGTATAGAATTATATATATATATATATATATATATATAACTCTTTCGGCATGTGGACGTGAAGTCGTTCATGGCCCTTCATGGGCTGTCGTGCCTCGGATAAAATAAATATATTTAGGTTGTAGTTCCTCTTAAAGTTATTCATTTGATAAACCTGACTTAATGAATGCAATAGAAACTTGAAACAAATATGACTGAATTAATACACCTAAGTAAATCCCTTTAAAGACTTCAGAGCACAGGCTGTTTTCGCCACAATTATTTGCTCGTTGCATTTGCTTATTGCATACATATATAATGCAATGAGTAAACATTGTGACAGAACACACCCTGTGCTAGTAAGCCATAAAAGGGATTTACTTAGGTTTATTACTCCAGTGATATTTCTTTCAAGTATATTGCATTCATTAAGTGAGGTTTATCAAATAAATAACATTATAAAGGACACTGCAACTAAATTTACAGAATTCTTATTGTTCACTTAAGTGTATGTCACATTTCCGTCAAGTAACTTGACATTGTCGCATTGTCGGGGGCAAGTATCTCATCCGCACTAGATGCGTCACAGTCTAACCAAACTGAATGCCATATTTTACACTGAGCTACTAAATAAATGCTGCCACATACCTAATCACCGACTGCAAACTATTTATATTTTGAAGTTTATCGCTACATAGCTGTAAACATGAATGTTCTTTTAAATGTAATAAAAGGAAATAAAACAGCCAATAGTATACTGTAATGACTATAGAATAACACTACATCTATAGATCTATATATTTTTGAAAATTTTGAAAATACAGACAATAGTAATGGAATTTTAATACGCAACTTAGTAAATAACCTGAGGATGCCTTAGCAATGTAAGGGAAAAACGTTAATTAAACATAAAAAATAATGATAAGTTATTTTACGGAAAAGTGACATAGGCCCCTACACATAAATTAGTAATAAAAATTGTTCGTAGTAACAATATGAATATCAAAAAATTTCCTGAAGTTCAAACAAATAAGTAAAAGACAATAATAATGCTTCTCGTACTGCAACTGTTTCTCTCATTCGTCCATTAAGAAGACGTAACACTCTCCCTATATTAGCATAGTGTGCTAGGAGTGAGAAGAAATATTGTGCTATGTTCAGGGATTCACTGAACTGCTCATCAGTATGAGGCATTACCTCATCCCAGTGCCTGCCAGTTTCAATTTTATTTTGCACAAATGGCTAGATTTAAACTACCTCAGTAAATAATTAACTGTAATCTAAAACTATACTTTCATCTTTCAGATATTAATAGAGATTTCAATAATTATTGCTCGTACTTACCAATTTGGTAGTTCTAGCAATATCCATGAAAATGTGAAAAAATAAGCTAGTCTATCATTCCAAGAAGTCAAATATTAAACTGCAGCATCATAAAATGCTATCTAAAACTTCTACACTGATTGTCACAATTATTTAACAACTGTTTAACAATAAAAGAATTCAAATTTGCAGGTGTTTATATGTCGCCATTAAAAACCGAGGTAAAAGACAATTTCCTAAAAAAATAAAACAGAGACATGTTGTGTCCTTAAAACGGGACAATCCAGATCAATAGGGGCATAAAATTCAAGGAGCATAGTCTCTATACAGAATTCGCAGTTTAGAATAGACTAGACTACAGATCTTACGAAAAAAGTGTTGCGATAATTCTCAGCTACACAGTTGGCACACAGTACAACACTTGCACTCGCGTATACAATAACAGTAACGTGCCTTTTCCTGCAACAGGTGATGTCAACATACAAACAACAAAAAAGAATCAGAGACAGCACATCGTGTTTTTCCTCTCGGAAGCTGCTGAGATGAAGGGGCATAATTCATACTGGCACTCGTCCCAAAGAAACAAGTACGTACCGGACAAATTTTTCTACTACTTTGTGCTGACAATCATTCCACGGCGCAACGAAGCGAGGGCTGTTCCCTTTACTGTACACCAAACTCCCCCAAAAAGAGAGAGATAATAAGAAGATTAACTCTAGAATTCTATATTCATGTGTCATTTAATATACTCGTAGATACTGAGAGAAGTATTCTTTATAAAAGCTAATTCTATGTTCCTGCAAGTTAAATATTTAGGAATTATTATAGACCAGCATTTACGTTGGGATAAACAAATTGTTTTCATGTGTACAAGTATAAGACAGACAATTTATAAATTCATAATACTTCGAAATGTTATCACTAAGGAGACATTGAGAATAGTATTTTTAGCTTTGGTGCAATCATTAATACAATATGGTATAATAAATTGAGGTGGAGTAGCATCATCTGTACTTAATCCATTAATTTTAATACACAGAAGATTAATAAAAATGTGTCTGACCAAAAATATGGATCACCCAACAAATTTAATTTATACAGATTTTAATGTATTAACTATAGAAGAAATTTATAAATGTAGTTTACTTACTACCACAGAAATCAAATAAAACATAAATCTAATCGACATGAATATCGTACTCGAAGACAAAAGTCTACTTTCCCATTAATTGAGCCTAAATGTCATATAAGTGCAGCTCTTAAACATGGTGCTAGTTTCGGCCCAAGACTTTATAATAAAATTACAAATCATTTTCCAAATTTAAAATATTTTAAAATTGAAGCTTTTAAAAACGAAATTTATAAAATTATTCATGATATATAATATTAACAAATATATCTATTTTTTTACCTTTTTATTTCTGTCGACTATATTCATGTTTTTATTGAATATCACTGGCTTCTGTCTGATTGTCAATCTATATTAAATGTGTATTTTTCTTTTTTTTCTCTTTTGTTTTTTTTCTCTTGTGTATTATTTATTGGTTTGAATTAACTTACTTACTGTATTTAGTAAACTGTCATTGTAAATTTTATGTTATATTATTGGCTAAAACTACACCCTGCACGAGCCTGGCTCTTACGGTAGTGGCTAGAAACATTTTTGTTTTATCAATTTAATTTGTACTCACTAGCTAGCTAGTTAAATAAATAAATATGTAGTTTCGACAGAGCACTTAAAAGTTCAGCAACATCTCAGGAAAACAAGAGCCCAACAAGGCTCCGGAGCATATTCTTATTTTCGAACACTCTGTAGCTACTTGAATTCAATTCCAATTTGTGTATGCAGATTTATCTCTCTACTATAGGCACCGAGTTTTTGTCTCTGATATTCGTACTGCGTAAAGTAAATAATCTACATAGTAAGAGAAAATAAATTAACCCGTAAAATAATACATCGTTTGCGTTATAATGTGAATATGTTATATTTTAGAAAATGTAACAATTAAACCTGTTTTATGTGTTTTTTTTTCAGTGATGGGACACGAAGGCTTGCACTGCAGCCCGAAGCTTATTGTGCTTACCACTCCTTTATATGGATGATTGTTTAAGACCGTTGGACCGCATTTCTATTAATATCGTGATTCGCTGTTTGTGCATCAATTCAGCTACATAACATTCAGTTCCAACTCAACCAAAATTCGAATCTGGGTCCGTTAGTTACCGTAGTCACTACTTTATAGCGGTGGACTGTTTTATCTGTTACACAGAAATGCAACTTGACGAATTACGTGATATAATGTATCGATCACAATTCTTCAGGTATTTTTCATGTATATACACCGTGTCCACACTAAGAGTATATAGAAATAATAGCTTATAATTTCACAACCGTATATTATAATTCCTTAAGAAATCAATAGAAAAACTCTCCAAGATTTCGTTTCATACCTTTTCCATGGCCATTGTTGTGTGCAATGTTTTGTTTCAAGCTTATTGTTAGATGGCCATTGTTGTGTGAAATGTTTCGTTTCAAGCTTATTGTTGCATGAATGAAAATTTGGATTTATCAGTCTAGTTCCTTGTCAATAGAGATGTGGACGGTACAGCAAGAAGTTCAATGCGTGTTCTGGTTTACAGAATTGAATTCAGTTACGCGTGTTCAGCGGCGCATACGGAGGGAATTGAATGTGGATTCTACTACACACAAATCCATTTACGAGTGGGATAGAACTACGAGATAATGGAAGCTTGATTTCAAAGACGGGGAAACATTCTAAAAAGCATGTGGCCGAAATGATTGTGAATCAGGTGCGTGAATCATTTCCTAGAAGCCCACGTAAATCACGTACCTTGATATGCTGGAGAACTTTGCTATTCCACAATTTCCGCCAGGTTTAACATTTTAGCAGGATGGTGGTCTACCACACTTCCATCGAAATATTAAAACGTTTTTGGATGTAACCTTCTCAAGAAATTGGCTTGGTAGGGGTGGGCCAACTTCCTGGCCGCCTAGATCCCCGGATTTAACTCCTTTAGAGTTTTTTGCGTGGAAATTTATTATAAATTTTGTGTTCAGCAGAAAAGTTAGTAATCTGCTTGATTTGAGACAGAGTATCATTCAAGCAGTTGAGCTTATAACACCTGATATGTTGGTGAACACCTGGCGAGAGATTGAGTATTGTTTTGGTATCTGTCGAGCTATAAAGGTGGTCATGTTGAAGTGTACAATGAAAATAAAATTTTTTTCAGTTACTCTATACAATGCAGAAGAAATTTATTTAATAAACCTTATCCAAGTTACAATATAAGCTGTTATTTCTGTATACTTTAAGAGTAGATACAGTGTATAACGCCCTTATCTATTGCAGTTAACCATAATTTTCAAGTGTAAATTGTGTATAATTAAAAAAAAACTTAAATTTAATTAGTTTATTACAACAACATTGCAGGAAAGTACAGAAACTCAACACTTGAGAAAAAGTGTATATCGTACTGAAAATGTCCTTGTATATTTATATAAATTCTCCTTGTATTAAAAATGTAAAGTAATTAGTAAATTGGATTGATAAGAAAAATAAAAATTCTTATTATACGTTATTTTTTGTTTTAATGTCTCCATTAATCCTGTATAAGCTATCGGCTCGATTCGTGCTCCGTCGTGCTCCGAGGCCGCACTCAGACGTGGGTTCGAGTTCATTACCTGATTTTTTCCCCCCATCTGTAAGGTGAATGTCAAATAATCTCGCGGTAGATCCTCGGATTCAAGTCGTCAAATACCATCTCGCTATTGCCAATTTCACCGACGCTAGATGCGCTTATAGTTATTACAGGATCATTAAATAACCGAGTACAAGCAGCTAGCATTTACATGTAGTTAGAGTTGAGATTTATCATTTCTATCGGACGTATCATAAAAGAACACAATGCAACGTTCTTCAGAACTATCTCAGCACAAAGTTTCCATGACCTGATGGTATCTACATCAGACACTAAGTGTGCGACATGTACCGTAGGCAATAACACCCACCTACAGCTGGTTTATCTGCTTGCAGGAATTCCAAGACATTGCAGGAAGCGAGAAGCTGGTTTCACACTCTCTCTAATACTTAATGCCACAGTTAGTTCACATCGATCTCTCACAGCAACCTATTCTTCTTCGATAGAGTTTCATAACAGTGACACTTTATTCTAAGATGAAGTTCCCATTCATTCCGTTTCTTTTCTTTTGATGGGAGGGCGTCTAGTTTTACTTTATCATTATACAAAGTGTAAAGAGGAAGTTTTGTGGAATTGTAAAAAATCGATTTTGTTTTAAGTAACCTTAGAATTGAAAATGTGTCTTCTTCATTTTGTGTGAGTACAGTGATATCTCATCAGTAGGGTACGGATTTTTAGGTCGTTAAAATGTAATTTTAGGTGCCTAAAATAGGGTTAAAAGTGAAGGAAATAGTCTCTAAAGAATTGAAAATAGGCTCTAACAAAAAAATTATGTTTTTTTTAACATATTCAAAATCATCAGGAATTCACTTCTAGAATTTAATAATTTTAAATACTTATACACCGTTACATAACTACTACTAAAAGTACAAGAACAACAAACATCTAACTAGTTATACATAAACTAATCAATTAAATGTGAAAAATAAGTTTTAGACATAAATTCAGTACACAATAAGTAACGTTAATGTCCATAATTTTGTCTTCGATTTGTAAAAGAGGGCATATCCAAAATAACAAAGTGTTGGAAAATAGCAAAGATTTTAACGAAGTTAACAAATTAAGATGCTCATATATTTTGTTCTAATTAGATCATTATGGGTACATACATTCAGGATCCATGAACATTTTAATTTTTTTTTTTTGGACGTGTTCCCTTTTGCAAATCGACGACAGAATTAGCTTCACAATAAATTACTAATACTTTTTCTAAATTTTCAACTAAAAGCAATGCCGTCTGTCACTCAACACAAATTTGTATGCTGAAAATGAACGCTCCACATCCACTGAAGTAACAGGAGCATATTTCAATTTTGACACTAGTTGGACAGCAATGTTATATTGTAAATCCGTGTTCTTCCCTGCTAGGATATCTGAAGCAGTACGCAGGACCTTCAGCCCTACATTCCTCTGCAGAACTTGCTCCAATTTATCCCGTACTTTATTTCCAACAGAACCAGGAGCACATTTGGAATTTAAAATATAAATTTTCGAAATAAGAACGGATGTTTTGACCTACTAGACATAAAACATAAGATCAAAATAGGCATTTTTAGGTACTATTAAAATATCAATTTTAGGCATAGTTGTTTATGAAACGTGTACTTGCAAGTTTTTATGAACTTATCTTCTAAGGATTAAAATAGGTTTTTACCTAAAATCCGAAGTCTACTCATCAGCTATTTTAGTAGTAGGATTCTTAAGAGTGAAGTTATCCGGGAATGATGCACATGAAATATAATAATCTTGTTCAAAAGTTAATGAACCTACTGTATACTGTATTTGAATTCAGCAACGTATAGATAAAATATAACGATTATTTTCCTAATTCTTTACATTACGCAGGATAAACTAACAAATGAAACTAACATACATTGATGGAGGTAAAAGGGACAGTACTAAATGGTCTCTCGGATGCACAATTGTTGACAGTTGTATCGAGCAATGCTACGTACAGAGGCCTACCTGCAAAATCCAGAGCATGCACGTCCTTGTCGTGGCTCCCGGGAAACATTTATGGCTAAGTATGCAGAGATGAAAAAGCGAGTTCCCGACGCTATATTTGGAGCTCGTCAACTAAGTGAGAAGACGCTGAGAGAATTATCGGTCCTCCAGGAATGCTGAACATTTGGGGCTAACAATTCCAATACCGAAAAATCAGAAAACTTACAGAGAATTAGACCTATGGTAGTAAAACCTCAGTAAGATACTATTGAAAAAGGAATGAATTACAGATTAATATACGAAAAAGGAACGTATTAAGAAGAATATTCCGAGCAGTTGAAGACAGGGGTTTATGGAGAGTAAGAGCAAATCGTCGTTGTTCCTGCAATAACTCCTATGTGCAAAATATGAATTTTTTCAGTAGGAAGGAAAAACACATTTATTCTTCTATGGCAGTAGTAGTGCATAGGAGATTGTGAATTCTTACATTTTCGAAAGAAAGAAATATAATTACATGTAGGAGATTTTATTATTTGCTGTATCATTATTTAAATTATAAAATAGAGCAAAAATCTGAAAATCGATAAATATGTCACATAGGAGTTATTGCCGGAACAACGACGAAATAAAGGATTGATGGATTTCTTCCAAAACACTAATTATTAAAAACAGACGTTTGAAATTTTTTAGACATGTCTATAGATTGCAGAATGATAGACACCAAAGAAAGTAATGGAAGGTAAAGCAGGAGGAAGGACTAGTGGTAGAGCAAGCGCGAGATGGTTGGTTGTGGTTAAGTGTGATTTAAGAAAAATCGGTGACAGAAGAAGGAAAGAAGCTGAGGATAGGAAGATCTGGAATGACATTTGTAAGGCAGTCAAGGCTTACAAGAACTGTAGAGCTCCGGAGTTAATCAATAGACATAACATACTATACAGGGTGATTCACGAGGATTTACCGTCATTTACGGAGCTTATTCCCGAAGACATTCTGAGCAAAAAAGTCATATAAACATTTGTCCTAATCTCAATATTTTCAACGTTACACTAAATTGAAGTTGTTTGTAAAATATCTTTTTTTAGTTTTAAGAGTGAAAGAATATTACGAGTAGGGAATGAACTATTCAGAAGTATCATTTCTTTAATTTACTAGCGTTCTGAAATGTGTTGTCAATTGCTTTGTACAGATTTTGTTTTTCAATTTTTAACTAAAAACAATTTGACATCATTCTTACGCACTTGTCACAAAAATTGTTACAAATCATACTATTTTAGGAACTTGATTCATTGCAGTTTAATTATGCATCCTAATGTACAGTCTTGAAGAATTAAAAAAAGTGGCGTGATTTATATCAATTGTTGTGATAAATGCGTAAGATAATATAATTTTGTAGCTAAAAATCGAAAAAAAAAATTCTGTACGAAGCAACTATGGAATTTACTACACATTTTTTGCTTCAGAATATTAGCTAATTAAATAAATGATACTCCTGAATAGTTCATTCTTTATCTGTAATATTCTTTTACCCTTAAAACTCAAGAATAATGGTATTTTACGAACAATTTCAAATTAGTGTAACTCTGAAAATATTGAGATATGCACAAATGTTTATATGAAATGTTTTACTCAGAATGTCTCCGGAAATAAGCTCCGTAAAGGACGGTAAATCCTCGTGAATCATCCTGTATAATAGATCTATTTATATTTTCGTTGTAATTTTAGATTAAACTTTTATAGTCTCAGGACAGATAACTAGATAATTTGGGAACAGCTTTCCTCTCCAACTGCTAGTGCTTTTGATTCTAATTATCGACTTGACCTCCCTCACTAGAAGTGATACATCGGAATCGTAATACTTTACTGCAATATGCATCTTGGTAGCTCAATCTACGTTATAATATGATGCATATTATGATAATGGTGATGGAGAAATTGTGGAATTCTACAATAAGCGTGAAAATATGTACCAAATGCCATCTTATTCCGTCATAAATTCCACTTTAATTAGTCGGTATTCGAGTCGAAATCTCAATTATGAAATGTCGACACTCTGGTCGTTCGGCTCATACTATACACATGGTACATTTTCGAACTACTTCAAAATATATGGTAATATCCCGAAGAAAACATGTTGCAATAACGTCTTTTTTCTTTTGGTTTCGGAAGGATTTGAACCCAGACCACTTGTCGCGAGCCAAAGACGTTATAATATCGCGAGCTGGGGTGCTCATGATTTCTCGACTGCAATAGGACGTTGCACAGGAAATGAACTGACAACAGGCTCTAAAGCCACACACACACAACTACTGACAAATTAGTCCGTAATATCTTGTCGCAACATTCATTATCGTACCAGGGACAGCACTTCAAACAGCCGCAGGGCGTGGATTGATTGCATGCTAATAATACGCGCACCATTCACAGCCAGAGTAACAGTAGTCTCTGCAACCACACCCACTACGATGTAACAACAGAACTGCATCTGAAGGTGAACAGTAATACGAGCTCTTGAGGTCGCTGCAGTAAACGAGTTTTAATGTGCATCAGTAACGCAACTCGTATCTCCGAGACTTGCAGTCGCTTGTTCTTAAAAACATAGAAGACGTGTGACCTTTACCATTGGTTAATGATCTCTAGTTCAATCTAAGTGGTTGTTTATATTAATTAAATCACTAATCTTCCAATACGAACTGCGATATAAATTTATTTGTTAAGATTTTAGGGTTCTAGAATGATCGTATTAAAAATTACCTGGAGATTTCAATGCTAGTATAAAAAGATGTCTATCATCACTCAAATTAATAAAACAGCGCGCAAGAAGCTGTGATATCTGGAGGGACTCTGTGGGTTAAAGCAGTCATCATTTAAGAAAGAAGCTCAATTTAGAACATTCGTGCACATAAGCAATCACGTAATTTCTCGAACAAATTTAGTCAGTTACTAAGTGACGAAGTAACTACGTCAGATATATTCTGATTGGAAAAAACTTTGTAGGCCTATATTTCAATAGCTAGTCTGTAAAATAATATCTAATGTTAACTATGAATAAATAATTGCAGTATACAATTCACATTTAATACTAGTAGAAAATAAATATACAGAGTGGGTCAAAGAAACGGAAGATTTTTAAATAGTGAAATGAAACTTCAGATATCGTATTAAATTAACTTTAATTATATGAAAATATCGAATATAATGTGTCATTTGCATGTAACCACTACTTCTTGAAAATGATGTCCATCAAATGTCTTCCACCAAAGTGCATACATTCTTGTAATCGCTCTTTGAAATTTCTCATTACACTTTGCAACATTTCCACTGTGATATTTGAAATTTATTCACGATTTGCTGTCTTCAATTGTTCAAAGTTTCGCAGTTTGTTTGCGTATACCTTACTTTTCAGATACTCCCATAAAATAAATCACATGCATTCAAATCAGAGGATCGTGCAGGCTAGGGAATAGGATCTCCATTTCTCGATATAATATACTTATCAAAGAAATTTCTCATTTCCGTCATAGAGATGGCTGCACGCTGCAATATGTGCTGTTGATCCGTTGTTACGAAAATTTCTTCCTCTCAACTGGCCACTTAAAAATGTTTTAATTATTATGACATAACGAGCTGCATTAACAATTTGCGCACGATCATTGGCATCCTCAAATAAATATGGCCCAATAATTCCTTTGGAAGAGACAGCACTTCAAACGGTTACCTTCTGTGAATGTATGATCGAATCCAGGTTTTAATCGCATGTGAAGAGGATATAGGATCATGATGACGGAGTTGAAAGTGGAACGGCGAAATTCCTTACGAGCTGTTTCTGCGCATTGGCCATTTAAATAATAGGATTTTACATTGTTCACCAGTCCAATGCTCCATGTTTAGTAAACTGCAACAATGAGGCTAAAAATGACAGTAAATCTAAGCCTACTAAAATAATCCATGTCCTACCAACAAAATTAAAATCTCTCGTTTCTTTGACCTGCCTTGTATAAATAAATTATCAAGCTGAATACAATCAATGAAGCTACTACAGAGCTGAGCAATTGATAGACTGGTTTTAAAGGTCACGTGATTACGTACCCGAAGAAGCACTATAAAATCATCTTACGTGATGGTAAACCCTATGCTTCTCCCCCCCCCCTTTCCACAAAACATCGAAAAAGTAAAATTATTCCTATTACAGACGATTGAAGGCACAGGATAATGGGAGGTTAAGGCTCCCACCTTTATAGACAATCGGCATCAGCAGCAGTAGGGATATCAGTGCTACGTGCCCGCCGCCTTTACCACTAAAGAAATACTCCTGGTAGTCATTTCTGTTAGACACTGAGTGGAATCCAAAGCCATAGTGCAACCGGAAGAATTTCATTAATTGGTAGAAAAAGCGCATGGCTCCATCGGGAACCGAATTGGCGACCATCCGGTTTGCATCTCAGCGCCTTAACCGCAATGCTATTGCGCCCCACAAAACACTGAAAGTGCAGGGAAAACTTGTTATAAAGGCTTTCGAATCCAATGTACTCATTAATATAAATTATTGTCATAACTGTTTCACAACTTTCCCTTGGCAATTAATTACTTCACAGCTTGTCCTATCGCTGGGATAAACTAACAGTCTGTGAAATCATATTTACATTTTAGCTACATCTCTGTTTCTGTTTCGCGTCCTATAGTGTGCAATGGAAAATTAATCGTGCGTTATTCAGTATTAATGTATAATGTAAATAACATTTGTCTACATCCGATATAATCTAGTCCAATAATAATTTGTCAATGGAATAGTACGAAAAAAAAAAAGATGTCCACTTTGTTTCAACTCTGTAAACACAAATTAAAAACATTTGTGCAGTCATTATTTCATTAGTTTTCTTCTTGCTTAAATTAAACGAATACAGACACTTTTATTTGATATTGTTCTTAATATATAAGTTGATTAATGTTATAAGCTTATTATAATTTTGTAACTTCAAAATGTTATTGATAAAAAAACAATAAATTTTGTTCAAATCCAGTACACATAAATAATAGTTTCAAAAGTGTTGAATTCACACACAGACACGTCGTCCTGATATCTTGTTCTACTGGATACACTGCTTGTCACTGGATTCGAGCTACGGCGTTCAAATTTGAACGAAAGCGATTAATTTTTAAGGGCAATATAAATGTTTAGCATTATTTCCTTCGGAGGTGCAACACATCGGGACATCCTTACCATAGATTTGCGGCAGGTAATAGTTATTTACGATATAAGTATCGTAATGTATCATATTACAGTACGAGATGGAAAATTTGTGACACGAGGCCGAAGGCATAGTTCGATAACCCATAGTAGTACAGTGATATTTACGATGGGCATATTTTAGGCCTACAACGTTTTATGTGCTTTCAAATTGTACTGTTAATGATATGTTACTATTTCAATAATACTTAGCTTTCCATACAAAGCGTTTGGAGATGAGTTATGCAACAGTGCGGCGAATTTTGAGGAGACGGTTTCGGCTCTATCCATACAAATTGAAAATGCGTTTTTAGCTCAAAGGACAAGATAAGCAGATTCGTATCAATTTCGCTTTGCAAATGTTACCACTGAACAAGGCAAAACCACTGTAAAATTGTTATTGCTGTTTCTTAACAACAATGTTGTTTATACAGAGACATCATTTCATTTTTACTTCAATTTTTATTGTACCTGAGTTTTGAATGTACTTCATTCCCACCCCCTCTAATGAAGTTCAACCGTCCTCCACACAGATCCAAGACCGCATATACAGTCATAGTAGCCTTACGGTCATAGTAAACAGTACGTTCCAAAAATATGTTCGCGTTTTCCAGTGACGAAAAAGCTTTCAATATTGAATCATTTTCGCACAGGTACTGTCTGCCATTTGCCTACGTCGCACCCCGGTTTCCCCCACCAGCTTTTATTCGCCAGCTAGTGGCTGGGCTGTCTTAGCTCTTTTCTGAGAACATTAATTTCTGTTAGGAATTGGACGTCTACGTAATGTTATACAACTGTTTAAAATAACTTAAATAAAAGGGTCTCGTTAAGTAATTAATTGTCACGTGATTTCCTCCCTTTCTGCGACCCCAAGACATAACCACTTGGACGGACAGTAGATAGTATGTCTGAGTAATTTTATCTTTTCGGATCGGGCAGAAGTGAAGATTGAATTTACAGTACGTAAGGTACTCTTTTATAGAGTAGGTACAGAATTATTTCAACATGAGTTACTAGTACGAAGGACGAAACTGGTAATTGAAATTAGGTACAATAGTCTTCAGTGCGATAATATGCACATTAGAACTGAAGCCTGTATCGAAATGAACGGCCACCATTTTTAAAAAATGTGTTTAAATATTCATATTATGATTATTTTTCAATTTAACTTCATTCTCTATATTGTACGCTAATGTGCTGTAGACAATATAATATACACTGCATAATGAATACGTTCACATGGACAGCTCAGTTAGTGAGTAAAAACACTCATTGTTAATATTGTACTGTATTTTGATTAAACAAAAACCTAATGAAAATGATCAAACTCAAAAGTGCAATATTTCCTAGTTTACGTAAATGTATGTACTACTTTTCTTCCCTCCTATACCTAGTAAAGTGATTTGTTCGTATATTACGCCAGTATCATCGAACTCCAGTCGTGGAAGGGGGTAGCAAACGGCGTTGATCCAGAGGTATATTTTTATTTATTATTGGGTTATTTTACGACGCTGTATCAACATCTAGGTTATTTAGCGTCTGAATGATATGAAGGTGATAATGCCAATGAAATGAGTCCGGGGTCCAACACCGAAAGTTACCCAGCATTTGCTCGTATTGGGTTGAGGGAAAACCCCGGAAAAAACCTCAACCAGATAACTTGCCCCGACCGGGATTCGAACCCGGGCCACCTGGTTTCGCGGCCAGACGCGCTGACCGTTACTCCACAGGTGTGGACCCAGAGGTATAGGCAAGTTAATATTAAACATGTTAGTAAAAAAAAAATGATGTCCCTGTATAAGCATGACACCAGTTAACATACCGGCGAAATGCATATGGGAATAAAAAAAAAACAATCTCTCTAAAGTATAATGGTATCTATATGGGACCAAACGTGTTAATAACTACAACTATTTCAAACTGGGAACTTACTTTAGAATAACCCTGTATATGAAGAAAGTATTACTTCTGATATCAATATTGTATCGAATATTGTAAAAAATATGCAGTTAATGTACTGTGATCACCAAAATGTATTCTTCAATCAGAATCAAATACCTTATATGATTTATATCCTAAAATAATTATTGTAATTATAAAATTGTTAAGAATAAAATTAAGATAATGAATCCTACAATATCTTGCACAATAAATAAATTCTTTTTTATATTTTTCGACGTGTGCTTCACTTTATCGCAATAGTGTGGTGAAGTAACCCATTACGACATTTTATGAATGTCAAACTTTGGCGTAACGTAAAAAAACGGATAATATAAATTTATTTTTTTTTTATTGATAGGACTTTGATAGGACTCCAGATAAAATTTACCGGCCACTTCTCTCCACCTCAAAATTAAATTCTGTGGGTAGCACAATGATTATAATATGAAAGCTTGTCTATGTATGGACGTGCCCAACCTTTGCACACATACAGGCACCTATTAAGATCCTTATGCTAATGCAGATCTGTTGTAGTAACATTTTTCATTGTCAGAACAGTCCGAAGCTAATGTATACACCATAGCTGGGCTGGACTAATATCTATAGATGCATATACAATGTACAGTACGTAATAACCTTGGCTGATGAGGTCAACTGGATCTGACTAATAACACACCTACGGTAAAAGTTATGAATATATCCGCTTTAACATCGATACAGCATTATGTGGTACAAGAACCTGCAATTGTTTTCATTCCAACTAATAATAATAATAATAATAATAATAATAATAATAATAATAATAATAATAATAATAATAATAATAATAATTTAATTAAATAGGACTGAGTCTTTCGTCCTATTTCGTCTTCACTCTCCAAATATTTGAACAGAAGTAACATGACTGCCCGGCTATGTTCTCAGTTTGTTGTTAAAGCTAATACTTTAGATTCAACAGGGTAACACCAGAAAAAAGTACATCATTCTCTATATTAAGGACATAAATCTCCATTTCTCTAACGGGAATCGAATCCTTGCTCATAGGGTTTATAAATGTAAATGCTACAGCTTACGTCACAACACAGAAAACAAATTATTATTATTATTATTATTATTATTATTATTATTATTATTATTATCCTTGATAATTCTAAAATCACCCATATTGCGCCAAAGTGCTTCGAGAGAATTTACAATCATAAATAAACTGTAGGTCTTACGAGAACAAAGTTGCCGTTGTTCTCTAGTTCCACAACTGACACACAATATAACACTTTCAACAAATTATTACGCACTCATGCATACAATAACAGTAGAGTCACTCTTCCCTGAAACTGCCAATGTTGTCCCAGACACACAGCAAAGAGGAAAATCGCGTTCTGACATCCAAAGTGGACGCAGAAGACATGAGAAATTATCCGCCAAATCCAGACATCTGGCCTGTCTGTCCAGGTTACCTAGATTACTAAGTTAAATTCTGCTTATGCATCTAATGTTTAAAAGTGGTCCTTCTAAAATAAATTTTACATTGTGACATATATACGAAATTATCATTAGTCAACGCTGAATCCCGTACACGGTAATGTTTTGTGAAGAAGAGCTTCAATATAAGACTAATGGCCAATATGTTCTGTAGGCCACAAAAACAACTTCCAAATCAGAGTAAAATGTGACTTTGAGTAAACCTATTATGCAGGCGAACCAGGTTCGAGTTCTGGTTAATTCCGGGATTTTTCGTTGAAAAATCGTGTTGGAATAATTTGCTGTCGGTGATACCTCGGAATTCTCCAGATTCCCCATCATTTGGTTAACATTTTTCTATTACATTATTATATTTGTAGCATTTCTCCCAGGAGACTGGTTCAGGAGCTTGAGGGTTGCGTGCATGTACCTTGGATACACAGCGAGCCTTAGAGTTGTCCACCGGTATGGGTGAGACTTCGCCGTGCAGGGGATTAGTACAATGGACCAGGGAATGGTCTCCAAGTTCCCGGTCGTCATGACCTCCCATACTTATAAATTAATCACTGAATATATTTATCTATTGGCAGGAAGAGTTATGGCATTTCAAATGCGTGTGCAATGATAATACAACATGCAGTTAGTAATAAATACTGATCTATACAGTACTTAAGTGCAAATTACAGTGCGAGCAGAAACATGCAACAGTTAGGCCTATTTCAAATCGTAGCGACTAACTCTTGTTTGCAGATTACATTACGTTTTCCATCTGAACGTAACAAGTACGTATATGAATAAGCAATCTTAAAAAAAATCACCGCAGAGTTTATTATATTATCAACGTACTGTCTGCAGGTAATGTGATAGATAAATTTTAACACTTTAGTATACGTAAACTAAATTGCTTAATACCTTAATTTTGTCTACTTCTATGATTATGTGACTTAAATTTTTAAGTTTCTACTGAAGCAAAAGCACTTCTTGTGATTACAAAACGATATCTTGGTACATAGCTACTGTATATGCTGCTTTGAATATAATTGTCACAATTTCTTTATCTAATGCATTAATGTTTCTCATTTAAAGATACATTATCATTAATGGTTTGCATTTTTAAGAATACTTAATAAAATGCAATAACTGGCACGATTTACAGTCAATTAAAATTATTAATGCCGAGAACAATGTTCCTGGCACTCTTTTCACCCCTCCGCTTAAGCAGTTACTTTCCGTTTGTTCTGATTGCACATTGCACTTACGTGTAATAAAATTGTTAACTGACACGTTAAAACGACGTGCCTCTATCGTAGCGTACGATGTGCCTTCGCTAGCGACAAGTAGAAGTCACACAGATAGTAATAGAACGAAAAAGCCGAATTTTTGTGTTAGATTATATTGACAGCTATATACTTTTTCAGGTGACTTTTTGACAGTATTAGATTTGATCCAGCTGACCTGTTGTACTAATCACCAGCTAAGGGGCATTCTCACCACGCCAGTCAACTGTGCTAAGATTCGTTGCAAAACCAACAGAAATGCAGGTTATCTCATATGTCTCTAGATCAATTCCCTTTCTACTTTGCCAATCAGTGATCGGAGAAACGCCACTAAGATAAGCACAGAATGGAGATCAGACGGAATGATATTGCCAGCTACAATGGAAAGCGGGAGAATTCGAAAAAACTCCGACTGTGACCTTGTCCACCACAAGTGTCATTCTGAATTTTTCAAATGAAATGTACTTAGGTGAAGTTAAATAATAAATTGCAAATTACATCGACCCTTATCGACTGTAGCTGCTTCGCTAGTGACAATTATTAGAAAGAAACGATATAAGTTAATTTTCAAACAAAACATTATTGTCAGAGAGTTCGTATTGGCAACTAAGTTTCTGTAGGGGCAGTATATACACATCAAGAGGGGTTTCGACCTGGTTTTGTGAAAGAATCCCTCGTGAGAATGTGGCAGTGTGATTCTAGTTACCCCACATGCTTCGTAACGGGATATGTTCATTTTCTAGGGCAGTACAAGATACCTACGGGAGGAGGCTCGGAGCTGTAGACTTCCGACGGCGGGTACTCCTTCACCGTTACCGTGGCCAAGGAGTCTGGTTGAGCTTCCTGCTGTTTCTCCATGCTGACTTCCTGTTCCGGTATTTGCAGACTGCGCAGAGTGGGGGAGTTGTTCACCGCTCGACAGCCGCGGCGGATCTGACCACGAAGCACTACCTCGAGAGCACCACTATAACATCAGATCGAGAAAGTAGGAGGGTAGAAAACTAGGTCCTGGCCATTCATTGGTCGACGGCGAGGAAATTGAGGTCACTACAGCTCACGAACAAAACGGCGAAGATGCACCGAGGGATTCGGTTATCTTTACTGCATCAAAAGCTATACAGATTTTGTATTTCAAGTGAAATGCATGATGTTCGGTTATCGACTTCTTCATTCCTTGAAGGGAGGAGACGAAAGTGCGGGTGGATAATCAACTTGCGGTGAAAGCTCGACGGTATGAATTGACCAGCAGTCAGCAGTAATCTTCAGTTTTGATGTTGCTGCTTACCAGCATTGGCTGTAGGTAACGATTTAACATATTTTACACTTCACCAAGTACCAGACAGGGATGAAATTACTGTTTAATCAAAACCTGTAGTAGGTATAGAGGATTTTCATCAAGGTTATAGACGAGGGTATATCTCGTTATTTAGTACAATCATTCCTCTGTTCCCTTTATAAAAAAAATTGCATTTTAAAAGAGGATTTTACTCGTTTCTTGTTATTTCCGCACATTTAAGATAATACGATATGTCTACCTTTCTTGCCTTTAATTTTCATCTAAAGATTTGATTTTTGCAATAACATTTTTAAGATATAGGTAGGTCTATTAATATTTGTTTTATTTCTTTCCAATAAGCTTAGGCTGATTACCTGGTTGATTTTTTCCGAGGTTTTTCCCAACTGAAAGAGAATGTCAGCTAATCCATGGCAAGTCCCCGGCTTCATCTCGTAAAATACCATCTCGCTTTCATCAGTTTCACCTACACTAACCTAGCAGTTGAGGCAGTGTCATTAAATAATCTACTTACACAATAACATGGCTTTATTTACATTATAATTTTCGTTATAGGGAAAGTAACAAACTTTGTTAGAACGTAAATTGTTACAGGTGTCAGAAGAATACAGAAATTCTGTCGGTATTTTTGTCACTGATTTATGTATAAGGTTGCATACCGGTACACAGTTTTCGTTGAAAATAAGTCATTGTACGTACATTTTATACCTCCTGTTCCTCACACACGTAATCTTTCAACATTATGGACATTGACATCCAATGGCAATCACTTTACCATTTGAGGACAACTCTGTCCTTCGGTGTGAATTCCACTGTACAATACATACGTATGAGTGTGTGGCGAAGCGATTGTAGAAAGAGACATAATATATATAGGACTTTCATTTCAACACTTCCCAGTCTAAATAACTAATTATTTAAATTGAATTCATTTTAAGCAAAAAAAAAAAACACGTCAATTTAGATATTGAAGGGGAAGTCTGAAACCAGGCTCAATATTGTATTTTATATTTCACCCCACCACCCTCAGCCATCCCCCTTTAGAAATTTCAAATTGCACCTCATATTTTTATACTTAAATATGAAAGAGCATTCAATTGTTTATACACCTCATTCATTTATTTCACATCTTTTGTTTTATATCGTTGCCTAGCAACCTCGATTGTTGTTACTGTTGATTAGAGCTGAAGCTACAAATACCATTGAACATTTTCTTGTAATAGTTGTGTCCGTGTATTAAATTATTGTAAAATGATGTGTACCCTTCAAGAGAGAACAGAAATCATATTTATTTATGGAGTTGTGCTCGTAGAACTGCTAGAGCTTTCAATGAGAGGTGACGTAAGTTACCGATATGTCATAGATCTAATACGGAAATTTGAAGAAACTGGTTCTGTGTGCAATAAAGTAAATGGGCAGCCTAGAAAACTCGATGAAACTTCGCAGATTGAAACACTAGGTCATTTCATTAATGAACCCGCCACCTCCATGCCAAAAGTAGCTGCTGTAACAAACATTTCGGTTGGTTCCATACACAAAGTGCTGAAAATAAATAAAATTTTCCTCTACAAAATACAAATTCACCAACAGCTCAGCGAAGACGATTTTGATAGAAGAGTAGAATTTTGTGAACAGATGTCTCAGAGAATTGAAGATGATCCAAATTTTTGACACAAAATGTTTGCTTTATGACGAAGTGACTTTTTCTTAAATGGGTTTGTCAACAAGTACAATTGCAGGTATTGGAACATTGAAAATCCTCATGTGTTTCATGAAGATAATACCCAATTTCCTCAGAAGATCAATGTGTGAGCTGGAATTTTTGGAGATGATATTGTTGGTCCAATTTTCATTGAAGAAAACCTGACTAGAGAATTGTAACTCAACATATTTAAAAAAAAATGTAATTGACCCACTTATCACACTGTCGCTAGAAAACCAAGTCAATGAAGGAAACCTGGTGTTGGACAAACAAAATTTGCATTTTCAATGGGACGTAGTTTCCTCACACTATGCAGTACCTGTGCGACAATGGCTGGATAGAAGATTTCCTGGAAAATGGATTGGTAGGAGAGGTGCTGTAGAATGGCCGGCGAGATCTCCAGACCTGACGCCGCTTGACTTCTTCCTATAGGGTTGTTTATACTCTTCCGCCTGAGAATATTCAAGAACTTAAAAATAGAATAATTCAAGAATTTAATCGGATTAGTAAGGAAACACACCAAAATGTTGGCGAGGAGTTCCAAAATAGACTGTATTACTATTGAATCAACAATGGAGCACATTTTGAACACTTGATTTAGTGCAAAATAAACTGTTTCTTGTCAGATTGTCAAGCAAAAGATATGATATAGATGAATGAGGTGTAAAAACAATTGAATGCTCTTTCATATTTAAGTATAAAATATAGGGGTGCCATTTGAAATTTCACAGTGGGGGTGGCTGGGTGTGAGGGGTGAAATCTAAAATGCAATTAAGTCTAGTTTCAGACTCCCCCCCCCCGCAATATCTAAATTGACTGTTTTTTTTTTTTTTTTTTTTTTGTTTAAATTGAATTCAATTTAAATAATTAGTTATTTAGACTGGGAAGTTTTGAAATGAAAGCCCTGTATAATAAGTTCTGGTATTTCATTTTAAGTTGCATAGAGGTATCGAATCCACCACTATGGCATTCAAGCCAATGTTAAAGCTCTGCGTTTGAACAGTTTCTTACACCGCGGCAGGAATTTATTCTTAAGCCCGGTTCAGACGGTGCGTGTTTCTGTGATGATTCCAAGGTGGCTGCGCGGATGGGTCGCCTCACCGGAAGTAATGCGCTTTGGTGGCTCCGTGGATGGCTAGCTTGCTGGATTTCGAGGGTAGGTTCCTTGCTATTTTTCGTGATGGTTTGCAGGCTGGAAACCAAAGATGATCATATAATATCACCACTGAAACCATGTCGCCATGTTCGTTGTTTTCCAGCTAAATCTGTTTTTTCTATATTCTTTAGTTTCTAAGAAACAACAATTAAATATCGGACTTTAGCTGTTTTGCACTTTAGGGTTTAATTACTTTCGGACTTTAGCTGTTTTGCACTTTAAGGTTTAATTACTTTATTACGACATTTACTACTGTTAATGTAGGACTTTAGTTGTTTTCCACTCACGGTTTAGTTTCTTTCTGACCATGAGTGTTGGCAACAAATGAAGCAGCAGATGATTTTCCAATTTGAACTGTGAAAAGAACAACTACCATCACCGTAGGCAACACGGGAGCCTGCCAGTCAGCACGCAGGGTACCCATCCGCGCAGCCACCTTGAAATCCATCACAGAAACACGCACCGTCTGAACCAGGCTTTAGTAACAATAAAATGACACGTAGGGCTACATTCTCATTATTCAATTTATACGTTTCACAAAAGTAAACTTATTTTATTGTGTTGTCAATTATTATATTCCCGTTTATAGTTTTTCTTGACCTAACTTATCTTTTTCTTTAGCTAACTTACCATTCCTCATGAAATTTCAGTCAGTGTATGAGGCCAATGTCCACTTAGCATCGTAATGAATTCAAAGAGCTGCAGTGAATAACAAAATATGATTTCATAAGCCAGCTGTAACAGTTGAGAGGATCATCGTGCTGACCACACGTTACTCAGTTACTAGTTGGATGATCGTTCACTTCTTCTGAGATACATGAATATGACCCCAGCAGTCGGCTGATCAGTTTTGGCCCCTTATGGGATATCGCGCGACATATTATTATTATTATTATTATTATTATTATTATTACTACTAGTAGTAGTAGTAGTAGTAGTAGTAGTAGTAGTAGTAGAAGCAGTAGTAGTAGTAGTAGTACTAGTAGTAGTAGTAGTAGTAGTAGTAGTAGTAGTAGTAGTAGTATCATCGTTATCATTAAAAAAAACATGGTACACAACTTAAATGAAATTATTTAGTAGCCTATAATTAGACCTATACTCAAATGAGAATATTAAGTTTCGTTTTCTGGTTTGCGTACAAAAGACATTCTTTATAAGTTAATATCGAGTGAGCAAACTGTCTGCCAGTCAGGAAGAGAGAGACATATCTCCATTTTCCTGCAGAAAATTGAACTCGAGTTCTATATATTTGTAGCTATAACAAAAGGTTGTACTGTTTTTTAATATTCTTACCCCCACGACCAAGATAAGCCACTTTAAATTTAACGGTCAGTCACGGCAGAGATATAATTCAATGCATTTGGCCTTATTGCATGCACCACAGTCGGCTATATAGGCTTACTCGTATGTCTAAGTTTACATTGAAATAGTGTCAAGATGTCATTGTCTAAGAACAAGCGATGACGTATTTACATGATTTGTGTAAAGAGTTGAAGGGTCCGTTGAGAGAGGAAGATACACCACTTAAAGAAATGCAGAAAATTTGCTTCTATTAAAACTGTATTAAGTGACTATAAATAATAAAGAATTTATTTTGTAATCTAAATATAATAGGCTACAATCTAAATAACAGACTAATAATAAATTAAGATATTTAATAAGTAGTATATTTTTAACGATGCATTCAATCACAGAATTTTGCTCTCTTGGCCTTTCAAGGGACGGGTCCGAGACTGATCCTTACACGTAGGCATACTTACATTGTCTCATTGTTCGCCCGGTATATGTGATGAATACTCCAAATCCCAGGGGTGGCTGAGTGACAACCGTGCTAGATGGCCATCCTATCTCAGTCCTGACAGAGCGAATTCCCATAGGGAGACACCGAGATGCGCCACGGTCACCTCAACTAACTCCGACATTATAGTGCAAGGAGCGCCACGACTTCCTCCCGGATATAGTGTTAGATGCGCCAAAGTGTCATAAGTCCCTATAATGACACATATTGTATTTTTCATATTTTCCACTTTACCAGACTTGGATGGATACGACATTACGTAGGTCTGGTTAAGATGATTGATCAACGCATTTTGTCAGTTAAAATGCTTTAGAGAATTTTTTTTGTCCTTATTGATATGCGACTTATTACTGTTCAGTAAGTTTAGAGCAGCAGTGGCGAAAATGTGATCGTGCGCCGAGCCACTGTGTAACCTGCAACGTGCATAGCACCTATGGAGGGAGGCGGACACCCGAAGGGGAAGTGAAGCAACTGTCTGACTTATTAACGGATTTTCATTTTCCTTACATCAAGCACTTAAATATAATTTTATACAGTACAAGTTATAAACTAATATTTCGTACGTGTAACGAAGAAAGAAATGAATAAAACAACATAGGCCACATTATCACAACCTAAAATAAACTGTCTTCAGAATATCTCTGCGACAGAGTTTCAAAATCAGGAATTATGTCACTTACTGCCAGTCGTAGTTGATCACAAAGGTATTTGTCTGTCAGTCGTGACCTATATTTGGTTTTTACTATTTTCATTGTTGAAAATAATTTTTCACAAACGTAAGTTGTAGCGAACGTGGCTTCAACGGAGCAAGCGAAAGAACGAAGCTTCGGATATTTATTTTTGGCAACGATTTGAAAAGTACACCATTTGTCAAGTCCTTACATCTAGCTTTCATTTAACATCACATTGTAAATCTGTGAATTTAAATTGAAGATCTAACCGCATTATTCGTACATCTGCTGCAAAAAGGATCGACGTACAGAGGTAATAATAATAATAATAATAATAATAATAATAATAATAATAATAATAATAATAATAATAATAATAATAATAATAACACTTAACCTTTTAATGTTTCGTGAGTGACACGTAGTATAATGGGGTTTTATGTTATACAACCGTTTTCTCGTAATACTTGTCAACAAATAATACATTTAATATTCTCATCATTTGGCAGCAAAAAAATGCGTCCTCCCATCCCGTTTTTGTAGATGTACATGGTTTCGAGAGAGACATTGCGACGATACGCCACTAGCAGGTCAGAGACAAATACAAATGGAACAGAGTTTGACTCCAATGAGTGGGAAGGTGGGGTTTGGGGGAGTAGGAAGCAAGAGAAATGCATAGCTATCATTGCGAGCCGCAATGTCCTCGCGAGTCACATTTTCGCCATGGCTGCTTTAGAGCATCTGTTTTCATAAAACAGCCCCTTAATAAAATCTGTTCGTGTTATTCTGTTTTCAGTGTACTGTTCTTTGGGCCACAGACTTCTCGAATTCTTCTCACTGGTACATGCTGAGAACTGCTTCGGATTTCTAAATATATCAAGGTTTGGAACTCCAGTATGGTGTCAATGAAGATAAATATGTCGGGATGATTATGACAAAAGCTGAAATTGAACTTGGATGGAACGATTCTACATAATTTGTGTTTTCTTTCATTCCTGTAAGTGCACGTTTGTCCACATTCTGTGGAGGGAGAAACTAGGCGTCTGAAGAAATATAGTTCTCGAATAATAATATGTAATCGCAAAAGGAATCTATTCTGTCTCCTTCAGGTTTGCTAGCTATCAAGTCATATGTGAAGCAGCCAACAATGTCTTAAATTTGTATAAATGGAAGTCCAGAAATGTAGCCCAAAATTTACCAGACTCATGCCCACTTAAAACAAGTTTGGGTCCCGTGGCGTACTTAGGTATTGTACCTGCAGTAATTGTCTAGTCGCGTGGCGCTGCTGGAATGTTCACCAATGCACATTTGGGGATTAAAACCCCAACCGTGGCGCACCTGATATACACCTGCCCCATAGTAGTACGTGATAAGGTCCACACCTGTGGAGTAACGGCTAGCGCGTCTGGCCATAAAACCAGGTGGCCGGGGTTCGATTCCCGGTTGGGGCAAGTTACCTGGTTGAGGTTTTTTCCGGGGTTTTCCCTCAACCAAATATGAGCAAATGCTGGTAACTTTCGGTGCTGGACTCCGGACTCATTTCACTGGCATTATCACCTTCATCTCATTCAGACGCTAAATAACCTGAGATGTTGATAAAGCGTTGTAAAATAAACTACAAAAAAAAGTACCTGATAAGTCCCAGAGCCCTGAGCCCCAAAACCTGCTTATATCAGCATCGAAAATCCGATCTACCTTAAGCCTATTTAATTTTTGTAGATGATAGTTGAAATGAGGGAAGATGAATATTACTGACAAAAGGAAAAATTGAAATGGACGTAACCAGACAGGAACCTTCCAGAACCTTTGCTTTCTTTCACCACAAATTCCAGAACGTCCTGGATGGGAATCGAACACGGACTGTATGGATGAAAGACCAGATCACAAAATGGCCGGTGAATTTTACCGCGAGTCCTCTATGCGGGGCAGAGTTCTTTGACGTGCAACATGCTATTGGGATATTCGGACATTAATACAGTGTGGAAGGTAACCTTTTACAATCCTTCACACACGTAACAGTTCATATCATTTGGAAACGTTTTGTCAAATAATATGTTTTCATACGACCAATAGTTTTTGTAATATTTCCAGAAAACGAATGTTGCAATGTTGCAACGTTGTAGACAGTAGCAATGTTTACTCCGCGAGATCATTGCACCCCAGCATAGCTTACTGAATGCCGCTCCAACCATCTACTTGACAGGGGGTTTGAAAAGATATACACACATACCGTTTTGTAAACAAAAACATCTGTTGAGAATGCAGTCAAATTAAAATAATATGTAATCATAACATGTTAATTACATGAACTACGTTATTCGTTATCGATGATGAAATGTTCGTTATTGTATCGTTTCAGCACTAAATTTAGTACGAATAAACACGTAGTTTTCGTTATATTTTAAGGCAATTTCATCAATAATACAGTAGAATGAATGTCCAGATACTCACGATTAGAAAACTGCAGCATCTCGTTGTGTTTCAACTGCTTCGAACTGCACGTAGCCTGCAACTAATGACGAAGTGAATATAAGCTCGGCCACATGGTTTGCGTACATCAGAAACAGTGTTGCCAGCGTGTCACAGCCCTGTTCCCATGCAATGTGTGCACTATTATTCACGCGATTTATTTTCCACTCAAATACAACTGTAACATGGCCATACATAGCTTACTCTATCATCCTACATAAGATAAAATCCAATTTTGAGCAGTTTCATGAAAAACTTAATCATAATTTCAAGTTAAAAAGGATCTTTTTTTTTCCGAAAACCGCCTTTCTGGTAACAAAATATTATTAGACTTCCTTGTTTGTAATAATTCGAGATATCATATTCTAGAAGGATTGTAAAAGGTTATCTTCCACACTGTATTGTAAGGAACAGATGTTTTTGAATTGCCAAGCATAGGATGCATCGTCCGCCGCTGGGTTTCAATTCGTGAGCTTCGGATCTAATGGTAACTGCGGAATAAATATGGGAAAAGATATTTTTGACCTAGAAAATGTGTTTTCCCGCACAGAGTATGGACACTCGTTCCGGTATAGGCCTACGTGATGAAACAAAAAATGCCAGAATTTCAAAATAATGCTTACTGTAACAATAATATGAGCCACAATCCAATGCTAATGTTATTAGTAAGCATGAACCAATGTAACTTGTGTGACCACGCCTAATGACCCCACCTTCCCTCGTTACGGCCATAAGAACGTCGTAGTTGCATATACAGTAAAATTAGCCATACAGCGCGGCCACTCTCAGTAATATATCGGCACCGAGAGCAGCTTCAGATCATTCGTTTGGTCTTACATCGCGAGCTTTGCAGTATTGAAGTGATAGTAGACACTGGGTCGTATGTGGAGATTAAGAAGAAGCCGGAAAATAGGAAAGATTTGAGAATGCGGAATTTGCAGTGAAACACCTGCCCTTGAGTAGAAAACTATGAAAGACACGTACGCTGTACTTTGAGTGAACCATAATGAAAATTTGTTGTTACCTAGGACTTATTTCGGAATGTCGATTCATATGAAGATAAGACACACGGCATGCCTTGCAATAATTCTCTTATCATAATACACACACTTTCCATTTGCAAACCAAAAAATATATATATATATTCAAACCGACAGAACTGTCATTTCATTTCCAAACTATGTGACTTATTTCACGTGTCCGTATATGCCTGACACAGCGCACAATTTTTCCACTATGTTTGGTATTTATTTTCCTACTATTAGTATAAAATATAAAGTCAACTTAAACAAATATGCATCTTCTATTTGAAACCGAATCTATGTAAGAATTAGGAAATAATACGAGTAGTAATAGTAACAGCAACAGTAATAGTAGCAGCGGTAGCAACAGCAATAGTAGCAGTAGTAGTAGCAGCAGTAATAGTAACAGTAACAGTAGTAGTAGTAGTAGTAGTAACAGTAATAGTAGTAGTAACAGTAATAGCAGTAGTAGTATCAGTAATAGTAGTAGTAACAGTAATAGTAGCAGTAGTAGTAACAGTAATAGTAGCAGTAGTAGTAACGGTAATAGTATTAGTAGTGACAGTAATAGTCTAGTAGTAGTAGTAACAGTAATAGTAACAGTAGTAGTAACAATAAGAGTATCAGTAGTAATAATAGTAATAGTAGCATTAGTAGTAACAGTAATAGTAGCAGTAATAGTAGCAATAATAGTAGTAGTGGTAGTAGCAATAATAGTAGTCTAGTAGCAGTAGTACTAACAGCAGTAGTACGGCAGCAGTAGTAGTAGCAACAGTAATAGCCTAGTAGCAGTAGTAGTAACAGCAGAAGCATAGCAGCAGTAGTACTATTAGTAGTAGCAACATTAGTAGTCTAGTAACAGTAGTAGTAACAACAGTAGTACAGCAGGAGTAGTAGTAGTAGCAACAGTTGTAGTCTAGTAGCAATAGTAGTAACAGCAGTAGTAGTAGCAACAGTTGTAGTCTAGTAGCAGTAGTAGTAACAGTAGTAGTACAGCAGTAGTAGTAACAGCAGTAGTAGTAGTAGTAGTAGCAACAGCAGTAGTACAGCAGTAGTAGGAGTAGTAGCAACAGTTGTAGTCTAGTAGCAGTAGTAGTAACAGTAGTAGTACAGCAGTAATAGTAACAGCAGTAGTAGTAACAGTAGTAGTTTTTTTTATTTTATTGGGTTATTTTACGACGCTTTATCAACATCTAGGTTATTTAGCGTCTGAATGAAATGAAGGTGATAATGTCGGTGAAATGAGTCCGAGGTCCAGCACCGAAAGTTACCCAGCATTTGCTCGTATTGGGTTGAGGGAAAACCCCGGAAAAAACCTCAACCAGGTAACTTGCCCCGACCGGGAGACAGTAGTAGTAGTAGTAGTAGTAGTAGTAGTAGTAGTAGTAGTAGTAGCAACAGTAGTAGTCTAGTAGCAGTAGTAGTAACAGCAGTAGTACAGCAGTAGTAGTAGTAGTAGCAACAGTTGTAGTCTAGTAGCAATAGTAGTAACAGCAGTAGTACAGCAGTAGTAGTAGTAGTAGTAGTAGTAGTAGTAGTAGTAGTAGTAGCAACAGTTGTAGTCTAGTAGCAGTAGTAGTAACAGTAGTAGTACAGCAGTAGTAGTAACAGCAGTAGTAGTAGTAGTAGCAACAGCAGTAGTACAGCAGTAGTAGGAGTAGTAGCAACAGTTTTAGTCTAGTAGCAGTAGTAGTGGCAGTACTAGTAGCAGAAAGTAGTAGTTGCAGTAGTAATATCATTAGTATTTTATTTAACGATGCTTTCAACTGCAAATATTATTCAGCATCGAAGTTAAACGTGGTGTGAATACAAAAAAAGTGCTTGGAGCTCTCTAAAATGTATCGCCCTTCGTCCGGTTTAAACCCGCATACATTTTATAAACAGAGTTGAGGAATCCACTAATATAGAGCAAGAGCGAGAAAAGAGAGATAACTGTGTCTCTTTAAAGAAACTTAGGAAATCTGCTGTTTCTAACACTGTTGTGTGATTATATGTATAATAAGAGGTTATTTATTTAATTCTAACACAGCCTTCAAATAGACGTTCATCCGTGAGCGTGCGGCCGAGCGTGGCGACTCGAAGCACGCTGTTTGTGGGCAGAGTGGGATATTCAGAGCCACTTAAGTCGAGCGTATACGTAGATTGCTCATGCAAATTGTAATTACAATAACCAACTACTTTTTTTATAGAAGATATCTGAAAAGATGTCCTTGTGCCGCCACACATTTCTAATAGCTATTAAGAAAATTTCCATTAACACGCATTAGTTTTTCTTCTGATAGTGCTGCAATTTCCTTTCTTATACGTGGTACAGTCATTAAGTTCTAATACTGAGCGCATAGTGGCGTTGTGGTGCACTATAGCACATAGGTGGCGCCATGGTATGATACCTTGTGAGTTAGTCTCTCGACCCAACAAGAGACAGTTGAGTGCATGCACTGTAAGCAGAACTACGGTCTTTGTTGTGACGGTGATTTGAATGCGCACGTCGGAACCCGAGATGTCACAGTTTGAGCAACGGGAAAACATCAATTTCTGCCAGAAATTAGGCAAAACTGCTGCCGAAACGTTTCAAATGATGCAGCAAGTTTACGGTGAGGACGCAGTGAGTCGCAGTGTTGTGTTTAGGTGGCACCGACGTTTTTTGCAAGGAAGAGACAGTTTGAAAGATGATGTGCGTACTGGTCGGCCACAAACAATTCGAACTGAACGCAAGATCCAAGAAGTTGCAACGTTGGTGCGTGCTAACCGCTCCCAATCGGTAGACATATCGCAGCAACAGTAGGGGTCAGCCATGGTACTTGTTACAAAATTCTGTCTGATGACCTGAACATGTCTCGTGTTACCCAGCACAGTGTGCCACGAATCTTGTCGCAAGACGAACGTGATGATCGCATGACGATTTGTGGTGACCTCATCAGCAGTGCTGACGATGATCCGACGTTTCTCAACCGGATAATAACTGGAGACGAAACTTGGTGTTTCCTTTACGATCCGCAACTGAAACGACAATCCGCCACCTGGAAAACGCCGTTATCACCAGGACAGAAAAAACCGCGACAAGACAGGTCAAAAGGCAAGGTGATGCTTGAACTGTTTTTTGATTCAAATGGAATTGTTCACATGGAATTCATCCCAGAAGGTGCAATTGTGAACAAAACCCGCTACAAAGAGATCCTTGGCCGTTTACGAGATTCAATTCGCCGTAAGCGACCTGAGCTATGGCGTACAAAGAATTGGCTATTGCTACATGACAACGCCCCTGCACATCGCTCTGTCCTTGTCCAAGAGGAACTTGCAAGACAACAGGTGACAGTTCTTCCACACCCTCCGTACTCACCTGATCTCGCACCATGCAATTTTTTTCTCTTTCCTCGCATGAAAGCAACCCTACGTGGGCGTAGATTTCATTCTTCCGAAGAGGTCATGACTGTCACAAGAGAAGCCATACGGGACCTTCCTGCCAACATCTTTCAACGGTGCTTCCAGCAGCTATACCAACGTTGGAAAACGTGCATAACGGCCAACGGAGACTATTTTGAGGTAGCATGTGGTTCTGTTTAAATGTACGCCGTGTTATGCGGCATCTTGTGATACATCCAGATTCTTGTGGGAGCCTACCCTCCAGGCGTCAAGTCTTAGAACTCAATGACTGTACCACGTATTGCCTTTCAGTTCTTTCAACGTTTGCTGGTTATTCAGATACACTTTAGTCTTTACTTATGTCACGGATCACCCAAAACGTGTATTGTGCGCATGTAATATTTTCCCATGTGCTATTTGATTGACTCCTCTTTAAAAGGCAAAGACACATTCTCTCCCTATAGTTGAACCACGAGACCATTCAGTACTATTTTCAATTACCACTGCATTTTATTTTTAACAATACCACAACCTACTACATTTTTTTTTTATTTTAAGCCACATTTATTCTACATTATCATTGTCCATTATATACTTCTGTATGTAATAGCATGTATTTGTATGTAATAGCAACTTATTAAAGAAAAAATTATTTTTCAGCTCTAATTGTCAAACTAAAGAATACACGAAGAGTGAATGGATTTGTCAACGTGGGAATGGAACAAAACTAAGATATATAATTATAAGAAAGACAATGGTGAAGTTACTTTTAATCTTTCTGCAGATGCAGTGATTCATGACACTTTCCTGTTATGAGAAATTCAGAAGAACACGCATCATGAATGCACGAGATAGTGCAGGTACACAAAGGTTTGTGGGTGTGCGTTGTGTCTTAATAAGTTTCAATTAACTTCGGAAAAATGAAACATACATGTCACGAACATCTCAACACAGTCAGTCCTGACCAATACCCTGTTCTAAATTACATAGATGGAGCACAACGTATTACGTATACATTGAGATGGATATGAGAACTTCTGGAATAGATGGCAACTGCCTAAAGTTGTGTACAATTAAAGTTACATTTGATTAAACAAAATAGAATCAATGGTACTGTCTAAACATTTGTTTTTAATTTGTGTGGCCCTCATCTCAAACAACCACGTCACACAAAAATGTAAACATCAGACCACAAGAGATGACAAGGGGTGACAAAATAACATTTTTGTTTTTAGAATAGTTTTTTTTTTCTCCCCATTGACGAGTACTTGACTTTCGTCATTTACCCAAGTGTGTTCATCTATAAAGACATATCGAAGCTGTAGTTATTTTAGTCGCCGTAGCGTTGCCATTGGTTCACCATGAAGGTAAACTAAATAGCACCGCATGATGATAGTTAATGGAGCAATGATGGAATGTCGGAAGGGAAACGGGAGTACACCGCGCAAACCTACCACCAAATAGTTTTTCCACCACAAATTCCATTTGGACCCCGAGAGTCGAACCCGGATTACCAACGCGGAAGTCCGACGCTCTAGCCCAGTTATGTCAACTGATGCCCATAGGCGCAAGCGCGCTTTAGAGCTCAGGAGAGCCTGAGCGCTTTACAGTGGAAAGGAAAGAGACGAAAGAGGTAGTATATGCCACTTGGTCGAGCTATATAAGGGATGGCCAGCACTGATTCAATGGATAAAGGGAAGGGAACTTATTAAAACTGTATCCATGTTAATTTTTAGATTTGTCTGGGAAGTTTAAGTGCATTATAAGAATGTAAGTTTTAATTTTAATCTCATTTTTCACAAGTTTGCTTTTTATTCAAAAGAAATATTTTTTCAACTTTTTTTACAGAAAAGTGAAATTTTCAGATATGTTTCTTTAGTAGCCTTACAGGTACTGAAACAATGTTTTCGTAAATCTAACATATCGTAAATACGTATTACTGAATATAGTGTATAGAAAATTTTGAAAATATTCACATGGAAAAGTCGACCTGGTTGGCGAGTTGGTATAGCGCTGGCCTTATATGTCCAAGGTTACGGGTTCGATCCCGGGCCGAGTCGATGGCATTTAAGTGTGCTTAAATGCGACAGACTCAGTCAATAGATTTACTGGCATGTAAAAGAAATCCTGCGGACAAAATTCCGGCACATCCGGCGACGCTGATATAACCTCTGTAGTTGCGAGCGACGTTAAATAAAACATAACATAACATTTCACATGGAAAATGTTTGTAAGGAAATGAATTAACAAAGCAACTACTGTTACATCATAAACAAAATATATGTGCCCATATGTTGTAAAAACGTCAACTCTATAGCTTCAGCAGAATTCGAGAAAATAATTTAATATTCTGATGATAGAAAGTTGCGCGCCAGTATCAACTTAAAATAATAATGCAATAAGAGTTTTGTTATGTAATATTAATTACAGTTAAAACATATACCTAGGTAACTTTGCTTTGTACTATAATATTGTTTTTATTAGTTTATTGATTATGTTTATAAGGCTGAAGACACCACCAATATCAATTCCAACTTATTATGTCACTATGTCTCTTTCTTTGGGATATCACTTTGTTTATGAATGATGTGTTTCATTCAATTAATACTATGGAATTTATGTGAATATTTCTTCTCATCTCTTTATTATCTTATTAATGTTTAAAACACGACTACAATATTAAGATGTTAGTGTTAGTACTTTTGTTTTACAGACAATATAATTATATAATATCGAACAGAAAGAAGCCATATAAAAATAAGATTTCACGTTCCGTTTGAAGTTTGCACACCACTGTTTTCTTAATCCAACAGGCTGCTTATTCATATATGTACATAATTCTTCCTCCTTCCATACCTAGCGCTTGATGCCCGCTCACGACGTCAAGGTCAGAAAAATGCTCTTGCTTTGACATCACTGCTTCGACTAACGATGCAGAATTTCGAAAGTAGAGGAGCTCCGCGAAAATAACAAATAATTGGAACAACCTGTCCCGAAATAACAGTCGTTCTGAACAGCCGGGAAAATGATTTGGGGAAAAGAACTCCACCACCAACACAGCTCCACGCGTTCTCTCTTTTTGAACGTATGGTATCCGTCACTGTTTTCTCTTGGGGCGTGTTGTCAGAGTAACAGCTTGGAGACTAGCAAGTATATTTATCCACAATAGTCTCGTGATTAACACGTTTGCATTTCGATCCGAGATTTGCGGATTCAAACCCTGAAAAGGACGATGGATTTTTACGCGTCATAAAAATCCTTAACATAAAGTTCTTTCGAAAGGGAAGATCGCCACCATAAGTATGGTATTCAGACTTTTTGGCTAGAGAGGAATGTTTGTTGCTCCGGATTGTGAAAGCGACTTATCTGGGCGTACAATCGCATGTAACGCATTCCATCACGGGTGTACAAAAAGCCTACTTGTGTTGAAGTACTGAAAGATGCTTCATGTTCTGTCCGAAAAAGCAGCTGTACCTACACATATGATAAAGAGCAACTGGCACAATCGTGTGGTAGCGAGCAGACTCTTTCTCTGAGGTTGACCTCGAGCGTGAGTTCAAATATCGCTTGTTTTTGTCCTGAGGTTTCCACAAATGTAAGGCTAATAGCGAATTCTTGGACTCATCTATCGTTAACTCTATCAGCTCTAGATAGCAGTGCAGTTCATAGTGTCGATAAATAATAAAAATATAAAAAGTGGCAGGGGATTCATAGGATCTCAGTCATAAAACATAGAAAATGGAATTTATTGTTGAGAAACTCGTAAGACACCTATGGAGAAAGTATGTGTTACCTCCAAGATACCGATTTTATTTATGTATTTTATAATTTTTCTGTCATCTAAAGTTTGATATACAGGATGGGCAAAATAGAACTGGCCCGCAGAAAATATACATATGAAATATATGAATTTATATGTATAAGACTGACGCGGAAATGACCCTGACAATGCAGGAAACCGTGATTTCAATGCAACAATGGCTTACTATCACAGGAATCTCCCGCATGCTCTGTCCCGAGCTTCGCTGTATCATTACGTTTGAGTGAGTGAGAGGAGCAGACGTGTTTAGTGGCCAGTTGAATGCAACACAAAATGGTGCTCACGAGAAAACAACGCGTGTTCATTGTCGAGTGTTATGCGAAGCACAATTTATGGAAAAGGTGTGCGGAACCGTTTGCGCAAGAGTTTCAGACTGGACGTGTTTTGGCAAAACCTTCAGCAAAAGCTGCAATGCAAAACTTAGTGGCAAAATGGCGTGAAACGGACTCTGAAATGAATAAAAACCGTAACTATCCGAAAAGCGTTCGAACACTGCTCCTGCTCGAGTGCAGGAAAGCGTGGAACAAAGTCCGATGAAATCGCAACTTACAGATTTTCCGGGCCAGTTTTATTTTGCTCACTCTGTATAAAATAGTGTGGAAAGCAACGGGAAGCTACTGCACTTATTCTTACCAAGAAAGACTACAAACGTGGCAACAGCTGAGAAGAAACTGCCTATTGAAGGATGCACCGGAAGGAATGGTGAACGGGAAAAAAAGTTCGGGCAGAAGAAGATATCAGATGATAGAGATATTAAGAAATATGGATCGTATGCGGAGACAAAGAGGAAAGCGGAAAAGAAGGAAGATTGGAGAAATCTGAGTTTTCAGTGAAACACCTGATTTTGGGCAAAAAACTATGAATGAATATCAAATAGCGACCTCTATTAATTCATAGCTCATTTCTATCTTTTGTGAGTAATACCACAGTCTACTATATACAGTCACGAAGCTTGGGATGATTTTTTGCAATTCTCGCGATAGTTGCTAGCCGCTTGGAGCGCTGAGTACTAGGAACAATAGACTGTGCCACAGCCATCGTGATCTAATACAGGCCGTAAGGCAGACCATGTGACTCGCTTAACCCGATCACGAAGGGCGGCGTTTCAACCATATAATTAGTTGGAATGCATAAACAGTAACATATGTTTCTCTAAAATGTAGTGTAATTCCATTAATAAAATTTAAAACAATGATTAGGAGACACTTCAGATATAATTCACTTGCGAGTTAAGATGTAATATTATTTATGGTGTGAAAATTACGTTGTTCGTATGTGTAATACCTGCCTTTATTTCGATTAAATATTGCGAAATTCTTGTACATTCATTTGTGCAAGATTAAATCATTTTCAATTGCACCGCACGGATATTTAGATATGTTGAAATTATAGGTTATGTTTACTGTACCAGTTACCTCTTTCTGTCTAAATTTAGTGATCTCCAATGCCTTGCCATTCATATGAAAATTATAGGTTATGTTTACTATATTTAACTTATATTCCTAAATTCGCAATCATACATTATAATTAAGCATAATGTCATGTATGATATCCCGGACATTCAATTTGTCTGTATTTTAATACTACAATTGAGTACTGAACTATTGTATTTATCTACCACTTAAGAGAAGAAGTAACACAATTGTACGTACACTAATTTCATAAGAGTGGTATGGTAAATGTTTTATCTAAAATTAAGGAATGTATATGTGCTAAATTGAAATCACAATATAAATTATTTTTTATTAAACCTCAAAACAGCTTCCATTCTAAACTTGAAATATTGACGCGAACAGATTATGTTAACATGTAAAATTCTCTTCACATTAAAATAACACAGTTTTGTAATTATTTCTGCAACATATTATGCAACAAGAAGTAAACGGAACTTACGGACACATTACACTAAATAAAGCTTAGTAATGACAAGCAATAAAGTTATAATATAATATTTCACTGAGCTCCATACACTGAAATAGAAAACCCGAACAAACATTACGGCCTGGTCTAGATCGAAAAAGCATTGACTGTGCCGTATTTCACATTTTTGTGAAAAGCTATGTAAACTGTGAAATATTCGTTATCAGTTGTAATAACTGTAAATGGCTAAAATACAATAATTTGAATAATAATATGGGACAAGGAGACGTTTGTAGTACTATAAATTGTAAGAAAAATAGGTTAGAGTTATCCTTCTTCCGAAAGATCCAGGAAGATGAGTTTATAGAATATAATATATATTTTATGAAAATAATATATAAACCTTATGTATTTCATATTTCAATAGTGGAAGGAAGATGTTAATTTTTTCAAAAGAACACGATATCGAAAGTACAATACATTTTATGGTCTGTTAGGGAAAGAGTCTGTGATGAGGCGATAGTAGCGATCCTGGTGGTAAGCAACTATCTATGAATGCATATTTCAACTGTCTATGTTTGCATATTTAGTAAGTATTAAGCTTCATGACTGTATATACTAGACTGTGGTAATACTTTTACATACTTGTCAGTTTCTTCCACCTTGGCATAATGTGCGATCGACTGCATAGTGTAGTTCTGCACTATGGGAGAGTTGCCTTGGAAACCAGGTCGAGGACTGATCGTTTCAGTTCCAGTACAAAGGTGAAGCTCCTCCTGACGACGTACTGTTCAGATGGGAATACAACTCAGCACTCTCAGTATGCTCTCTGTTTGTGTTTATTATGAGATTACCAGATTTGCTGAAAAAGAAAGTAATGGGACACTTTCCTTGTTCATCCAACCTGCAGATTCATCTGTCGCACTCAAAACTCACGAATTTTTGATCGGAACATCATTCAGCATTTGTCTTCTTGTCTTGTTCTCATTGGGGACGATAAAAGCGTACGTACATAAATAAATATGTTACAATTCACGTATCGAAGGTTCAGTACCCCTTCGGGTTGTTACTATAAAATCATTTAGGCCTATAAGGATAACCAAACTTCCCTAAGGAAGAGTCAACACGGTGCCTCTTCTTAAGAAACACAACTAATATACTGCACCTATTAATTTCATTCAATAGCTATTGATTATACAATCTATAGAAAATGTCCACCAATAATGTGAATATTGGCAATAGGAACTCTGTTTTAGCTATTATCTTCTTACTTTCTCTTTGTATCACTGGTGAACGAAGTTTGAACACCAAAGCATTGCCTAGAGGCGGCTATAGGTTTAAGGAACACTGGCTATAGGATGGCGTTATTTACTTTACTGATGTACCTTCAGTTTCGTATGCAAAATGAAAGACGACGCGTGAAGGAAGCTCTGTTCATTCAAAGTTTAATGGGTGCGGGTTTTGTATTGTTTACTGTATTCTAATAGGTTGTTTCGACACAGCATACTTATGTTCTGTTTAAAAAGTAAACCTTTCGTAAGGAGTTCAGTCACAGTCTAGTATACAGAGTGTTTCAAAAATACGGGGCATAATTTCAGGTATGTATTTCCCACATGCAGACAATCAAAATAGTTCATTACAACATATGTCCGGAAATGCTTCATTTCCGAGTTATGGCCTTCACAACATTGAAATTCACCGGAACGTTTTTTCTTTCCGCAGGTCGTTGTCATTACAGAAGATGTTCAAAATGTCCACCTCCTGCTTGAATACAGACCTCACATCGATGTCTCATTGACCTGCGAACACGATCCCAAACTCCAGGAGTATTGCGTATGTCCTCAGAGCATGCCACAATTCGATTCCGAAGGGATTCCAAATCAGGCACCGGAGACGAATAAACCAATGATTTTAAATGGCCCCACAAGTAGAAATCGAGAGGGTTCAGATCAGGTGAGCGTGGAGGCCAAGCAATTGGGCCACCTCTACCTAGCCATCGATCAGGAAACCTTCGATCCAAGTGCCTACACAACACTGAATGTAACCTTCGCCTCGGAATGAACTGTCAGAGTGCCCTCTTAATGTCTCCTTTGACGGCAACGACCTGCGGAAAGAAAAACGTTCCGGTGAATTTCAATGTTGTGAAGGCCATAACTCGGAAATAAAGCATTTCCGGACACATGTTGTAATGAACTATTTTGATTGTCTACATGTGGGAAATACATACCTGAAATTATGCCTCGTATTTTTGAAACACTCTGTATACAGTCACGAAGCTTGAGTTGTGATGGTGGTAGGAACAATAGACTGTGCCGGTATTATTTCGCATTGTCTGTAATGAGGCGATATTACTGATCCTAGTGGTTAGCAACTATCTATGGATACATATTTACTGCGTATTGAGCTTCGTGACTGTATATAGCCTACTAGACTGTGGTTCAGTTGTGATCTAGTGAAGGTAGTGTGAAGATGTATTAAAATGCCGCTAATAAAATGTGCATCCTTACCTATGCTTGTAAAAGACTTCGGAGATGATGCTCCTGGCGATCGACGAGTCTTGCATTCTTTTTATTCTCTTATTTAAAATTCTGCGCACCGCTACCCTAATATACTTGGCTTCTCATTTTAAAAATTTATCCGTATATCATCAGCTAAGTACCAGATCTCATCATAATAATTTACTCATTCTACCTTACTACAAGACATCTTTATATTCTTCATCCTATACAGTTTCAATTGCTAGAAATTGGAACTCGCTTCCGAGTGATGTAAAGGGTTGTTGGACAATAACTTCATTTAGGTGAAAATTACATAAATTCTTACTTAACAGATTAATTACAGATTAATATTTGTTATTTATAATTAAATTAACATCTGTCCACTCTTATTATTACCATTAATTTCTTTAAGTAGAATACAAACCTCTAATGACAAAATCTCATTACATTAATATTATCCTCATTACATCATTATATTTTAGATTTATATTTTGCTCGCTATAACATAGTTCTGGTAAACTTCTATTAAATTAATTCTCATCATTTAACCAACTAGCTACCTCAACTTCATTATAATTCTTTACATATTGCAGATAGATTGAATTGAATTACATTAGCTCATAAATGAAGTTATTACCTTTTCTTATAGGTTTTATCTCAGTTTAAATAAACATGTACTAGTCGTTAAAACTTAACTGAAGAATATTGCTGGAGAATCTTTAGTGTATTATAAATAATCATGATTTAAATATGTATGTCACTATTGTAGGTATTGATTAAGGCTGGTTGAGTGGAAGAGAAGGCTTTATGGCCTTAACTCTGCCAGCGACAATAAAACATTCTGTTCTATTCATTCTATTCTATTCTTGTTGCGACCCTTTAATAAGTTTGTAGCAATAAACTTTTTCATAAATAAATAAATAAATAAGTAAATAAATAAGTAAATAAGTAAATAAATAAATATATAAATAAATATATATAAATAAATAAATAAATAAATAAATAAATAAATAAATAAGGTAGGCAACTATTTATTTAAGATATTTGCATTAAAGCACTTAGTGTATCATTTTCGCTGTAAGTCACACTATTTATTTCTTGATGCCTACTTTAAAATTTTACTCATCATATTCAAAGAAGCCTGTAGCGCTTTATTGGTGTTACCGGTAATGCACACAACTTCCACTACTTTCTCGCATGTTATCAAGAGGACTTATAATATGCATGTTATACACCTCAAGATGTACAGTAGTGGCAAAAAAAAATCGGACCGACGGAATAATCAAAGTCCCCGAAATGAGCCACTGTGCATGCCACGCCCGCATTCACAAGATAGACAGTAATCTACTGAAATTGTTGTAGTTTCGACTGCTGACGTAGCCCATTTCGAAAGCCATTAGAAAATAAGCTGGTAAAATTAATGTTCTGGGAATAATAAGTTAATTAAGTAGTAAAATATCGCTGCAATCGAAAAGTATTGGGAATAAATTTGAATAAGGAACAAAAAAAAAGTTTCCTTCCGAAGCAAGATTCGAACCACGAAAGTCTTAGTGACCAGTCTATCGTGCTGTCACTGTGAATACGGCTCTGAAATCAGTTACTAGGGTCGGTCCGGTTTTTTTTTGCCACTACTGTATAGTAGATACAAGTCACAAAGTAATTCACTTCCTCAGAATGAGGACCTGAGTGGCATAGTCGATTGATGGCCTTTCACAACGAGTTGTATGAGTGACATACTAGACTAATAGAATACAAACTAGAAGTGAAAACAAAGTCTAAGAAAAACTCCTAAAATAAATTTCTCACTCACTTGCCAAAACTGACCATAGTTAGTGGTGGTAACTTCAGCGTGTTAACGTTACCGTCTTGTGACGCCCTTAGCTGTCGTAACAATGTTTAAAAGGTAGTATAAAACATATTTTTATTCTCAGACAATTATAAAAATCATTCCTGTGTGAGAAGAGAGCTCTAATCAATATCCGAATCATCCGTTTATAAATCACTGAATTTCAACACATGTCATAGTCCACCCTGATAGCTCCTGACATATTCCATCCATAAAATTTTCTTATCAGTAGTAATCCCAACAGGAGTTCATAACATTTTCTTATCAGTAGTAACCCAATAGAAGTTAACTGATTTGTATTTCTACTTTCCTAAACTCCATCATTTTAAACAAGACTACGCAGAATCTTCTTCGTATTACGTGTTACATTTTATCTTCCCAATTTTGTACCCTAATGAATTATGTTTCCCTTCAGACAAGAAAGTCGACCTGGCTGGCGAGTTGGTATAGCGCTGGCATTCTATGCCCAAGGTTACGGGTTCGATCCCGGGCCGAGTCGATGGCATTTAAGTGTGTTTAAATGCGACAGGCTGATGTCAGTAGATTTGCTGGCATGTAAAAGAGCTCCTGCGGGACAAAATTCCGGCACATCCGGCGACACTGATATAACCTCTGCAGTTGCGAGCGTCGTTAAATAAAACATAACATTTTTAACATTTCAGACAAGAAATAGTCCGCGGGTCAGTAGTAGTATTTTATTTAACGATATCACCAGCGTCGAAATTCAACATGAGCGAGAAACGGTCGACAATTCTGCTGAACCCTCAATCAGGGAGAGGGTTATTTTACGTGCCGTAAATCTAAGACACGAGCCTTCCAGCTTTACTTCGTCACGGATGAAGTCATCTTCAGGCCTTCCGTCCAAGCGGCTCAATTTCTGTCCCCTACTAGGTCGTGATGGAGATATTTTCTCGGAATGCTCCCATTTCCCCCTATCATTCCATTAACAATTTCCACCTCTCTCCCATTTCACCTATCATCTAAAATAGTAAAAATATGCCCGGGTGAAGTTTTGGGGCAGTATGAATTTCTGATGCTAATATAGGAAGGGCTTGGGACTCCGGCTCCTCGTATGCGGAAGGGACCTGATGCTATAAGGAGCTGAGACAGGATGGCCTACTTATCAGCGTTGGTTTCACGATGTCAATTCAGAAAGGGCTTAGGGTCGGGGTCCCTGGAGCTTACCAGGCTACTCGTCTTCGGATGGGACCTGGCTCTATCAGGGATTGGGGCATGATGATCCACCTGTCAGCGTCGGACACCAGGCCACCTGCCGGACTTAGAGAATCATCACATAAATAGGGCGCACAATGGACCAAAGAGTGCCTAAGTGTAAAGATTCATCTCGGGTCCAGCCCTGGAAAAGCCAAGCTAAATTATAATGAAGGATCGGTGGAATGGAGAAAAATTCTCTCCGGCACCTGGATTCGAACCTGGGTTTTCAGCGTCAGCACGTAGAGCTGAAAACCCGGGTTCGAATCCCGGTGCCGGAGAGAATTTTTCTCCGCTCCACCGATCCGTCATCATATGATAACGCAGAATTCCTGCACGGAAATATCGTATGTACTTCGGTAGATAGTAATAATTTTCTTATTAAAGAAACTACCTAGCTAGCTGTTGCTATCGAAACCACATCATCAGACATTTCTGTAATCAAGTTCTTTCTCAATAACCATGCTCCACTCCTCGAATTCGCTGCCGCTGAACATCAGGGATAGGTAGTCTTAGTCCTAAATTCTTTAAATTTAGGTTAGTTAGAAATATTTTTAATGCACAGAATTAATTTTTTGCAGCTAGACTTTTTTAATATGTATAGTTATTACTTTGTTGTTTCTATTAACATACATTTCTAGATAATTGTCATTGTTTCAATGTATTTTTTGTAGATTATTTTACGACGCTTTATTAACATCTTTGGTTATTTAGTGTCTGAATGGGATGAAGATGACAATGCCGGTGAAATGAGTCCGGGGTTCAGCACCGAAAGTTACCCAGCATTGGGTTGAGGGAAAACCCCGGAAAAAACCTCAACCAGGTAACTTGTCCGGACCGGGAATCGAACCCGGGCCACCTGGTTTCGCAGCCAGATGCGCTAGCCGTTACTCCACAGGTGTGTAACCCAAACTGATTATACAAATTGTATTCTTACTTTAATTTTGTGATTGTATTTACATGTATTCAATCGTTTTTCTTAAGTTAATACTTGTAGATGTATTTTCCTTGATGTGCTTTCATTCTGGTTGAGAGGAAGAGAAGGCCTGTTGACCTTAACTCTGCTAGGGAAAATAAAACTATTATTGTTGTTCTTGTTGTTATTATTATTATTATTATTATTAGTCTTTTTCATTTGTTATTATTTGTGGATGACCTTAACTCTGCCAGGGAAAATAAAACTATTATTATTATTATTATTATTATTATTATTATTATTATTATTATTATTATTATCTTTTTTCATTTGTTATTCTTCAGTTCATTTTGTAGAATTCTGTTACTAAAGACACTGATGTCATGCATACCAAAGTTTTATTAAACATTCTTAAATTTATGTTTGAAATATAGATATTACCTATGCATTTCGAACTGGCGGATCAAGGTACATACAAACGTACAAAAGTACAAACCACGCACGAGTCAGTGAACTGAAAACTGTGAACTGAAGCACTGGTAATTCCGGCTGTCCCAGCTGACTTTAGTTGAGAAGAATGGTCCAGGATTGGCGTAAGCACATGACGTGGAAAATGTAGTCCATTGCTTGACCTTGAGCCGCCAGTTCGAAATGCACAGACAATAACAATTAAGGCTTCCTATACAAATACCTGTATGTATTAATTTTTTTATTTCAGTTCTGAAGTATTTTTACTAAAAACTTAAGTATGGGCCGTAACAACATTGTAAGTGGAATTTGTAAATAGTTTACAAAAAAAATAAACATTTAAATATAAGGCAAAGTTGTTGCATTTTTACGTTGAAATCTCACTTTTCACAAATTTATCGCTAACAGCGCTGTGTTATTACTGTCCATGCTTCAATTCATCTGATGTCATAATAACAATACTAAGTTCTAAGTATTAATTTTTGTTCACCCCTGAAATATTGTTAAAATAATATTTAAGTCTTCTGATGTCATAATTGATGTTAACTTCCATTCTTGTCCTCATTTGCTTTCCTTAAGTTGTAACCATCATAGGTTCTACCTAATAACTCACTTAAAAACATTTTTCAAAGTAAAAATGTTCTATCTGAAAAATGATCATTTCAGCAATGGGGATATAGTATACCTTTAAATATGAAAATCCTATCATAGACTGTCCTTCCTTCATGAAAGCACATGACAAAATTTCAGAATACCTGAATTGAAAATGGCAAATATGTTTTAGTTCAAACTTCAAGCCTCTCTTCTGAAAAATTATAGAAAATGCAGACAGAACCCTTTTATTCTCACATCACGAGTTATTCCTACACGAAGTACAATACACGATTCGTATGTTGTGAAGTCACATTATGTATTCAGATACCTCCTGAAAAGAAGAAATAATATATATTGCAGTATCCAAGGTATTTCTAATATTAAAACATTTAAAATATGTATTGCATGGTCTCCATTCTTTCTTGGAAAATATCATGCTGTTCTTTATTAAAACAAAATTGTATAGCACAATTAGTACAAAATTAATATTCTGGAATTTATTTTTTTTTTTATTTTTCTTGTAATACTTCAGTCAAAGAGTTTACACAAACATAAGACTAAAAGTTTCGGCATTACAACTGCTGTATGTATTTCCTTGAAAATATTAGCATTTACGTTTCGCCTCATCACAAAAACTTCTTTATGCTTCGTATAATGAGAAAGTGTCGGCAGCGTTATGCGCAATAGTTGAGGACTGAGGAGCAACTTTCACACTGCATGGAATCACGGTCGTGGGTTCTAATCCAGTATTTAGACATGGACATTTTCCCTTGTGAACGCGATGCCTTGCATTGCCTTAAACGGAGGCCACGTGTCGCACCGATCCCACGTCAGGGAATCCCAGCAAAAAGTGTTAATCTAACGTCAGGATGAAAACTTCAAAATACGATTGTATCATGCCAGACGTAATGAGGGAATTATTTGCATAATTAGGGGAAATAAGGAATAAATTCGGTACATGTGCTTTTCCCGCCTCCGCCTCCTCCTCCTCCTCCTCCTCCTCCTTCTTCTTCTTCTTCTTCTTCTTCTTCTTCTTCTTCTTAGGCATCAATAGCTTGATCCGTTCTCAAGTAGGCCTACTGTCTTCCAACCTACACACATCAAAAAAAGTTTCACATCACCTATGAACTAAAACGTACAATGCACTCGTCACAAAATTTGAAGTGATATGTGAAAATGGAACACATCTGCAATAGATATTGCTCTTTAAATGGAAACAGACCATAATGTAAACAAAAACAGAACTTCATTCTCTCACTGTAAACTTCAACAAGTCGGTCCAATGAGTTTAATACTCAGTAGTTTGGCCTCTTGCATTAAGACATGCTTGGATCCTTCTTGGCATACCATCCATAAATTGTCCCATTCTTCAATGGCAATTCTGTATAGATCTCGCCGATTGCGTGGTAGGTCAGGACGCCCAAAAACGGCTTGTTTTAAATAAATTCAGACATGCTCAATAGATTTCATGTCTGGGGAACGAGCTGGCCATTCCAGTCGGACGACATCTGCATCACGAAGTTCATCATTGACAATGCCTACAAGAGGATGCGAGAGGAACTCTTCTCCGAAATGTTGACGATACAGTAACACTACAGGGAGGAGAATGTCGTTCCTGTATTGTAGAGCACTGAGGTTGCCCTCAATGACCAGGAGAGGCGTACGGTGACCCCATGTAATGCCACCCCAAAAATCACTGAGCCTCCACCTCGTTGTACTCGTTGTGCAGCGTGTCTCAGACGTGCAGAATTTCCTGATTTCCTCCAAACACGTTGCCGACGATCGTCAGGAATGAAGAATAAGCGAGTTTCATCAGTGAACAACACTTTACGCCAATTCTCAACAGTCCATTCTTCATTATTCATTACTCATCTGTAAAGTACTCCATAATGTCTAGGTATACGAAACGGAACTCTCCATGCTCGTCTCGAATGAAGATCAACATCAAGCAATCTACAGTATTTCTTACAGTTTTGTTAGATACACGACGCCCTATGGCCTGCAAGAAATCATTATTCAAACCTGTAGCGATTTCTCAGAGTCAAAATTCTCAGACAGCGATCATCGGCTGCAGTTGTAGCACGTGGACGACCCGAGTGAGGCAAATCCTCAACAGTACCTGTATTTCTGTAACGATCCCAAGTCTGTACCACATCACTTTTATTCACGTGTACACCCTAGCAACTTCCCTCGACATCAGGCCTTCCTGACATAATGTGACTATTCGGACACAACTAAATGTCGGGGTTTGTCATAGCAGTAAGTCAGTAACGTCCACACAGTGATCAGAACTAGTCTGTGATGCTGCCTTCCCAATGTTAAGACTTCAACTGATATTCTCCTTATGCTTTGATGTTGTTTTGTTTTCGAAAAATAGGGTGCAGTGCAGATTTGTTTATGCTTAGAGAAGATTCAAGGGACTGATGTGTTCACGTAACATAAACAGTCAATATAGGAGAATGCTAACGATACTTAGAGAGGTGATGCAACACTTTTTTTGATGTGTGTAGTTGTGTTTCGAAGACTTTCTGATTTGTATAGTATTATATTTTTTGTTATTCCCGTTAGATTTATGCGTCTTATGTCTTCTTAGTGAGTTAATTAAGGACGCTGTATCAACTACTACTCTATTTAGTGTCGATGATAGTAATAATAGCGAAATGGTATTTGGCGAGATGAGGCAGAGGATTCGCAACGAGATTAACTGAAATTAACCTTACAGTTTGGAAAAATCTCGGGGGGAAAAAACCCATTCAGGTAATCAGCCCAAGGGGAATCGAACTCACGCCCGACCGCAGCCTCGGGTCAGCAGGCAAAAGCGCTATCATCTAAGCTATGCCGTTGGCTTCTTTATGTTTAATTCAGTGTACTAAATATAGGCTTATTCGAGAATTTTCATCTTCTGAATTATAAATTTGTAACTATATCATTATTGATGCATTGAGGACATAGTAACAGACTATCATCACTGTAATTACGAAATTAAATTTATCCTCTAAAACCTTCTTTAATATGCGTGAACATATGTCCTTAAAATTGTGCGAAATATGCTCAAAAAATTTATAGGTTTACTAATTGGTAAAATGTTGTATTCAGTCTATGTAACGTTATATTTATTTTTTAGAAGGTTAATAAGTTTCCTTCCACATGTAAAATACTGGCAGACTTGCAATTCATAATCATTGCGTTGGTTATTTTCCATGAAAAAAATATTGCCTATTCTTTATAAAGATACTATTGTAACGAGAAAAACTCCTTTTAGCATCACTTGTTATTGGTGCACACATAAAAGACGATAAGAGGCGTCTTTAACTAGATATATTTTCGTCAAATAAAGAAAAAGGGGATTATCAAATATAGCTAGTATGTACCAGAAAATTGAAGCTATGACGAGAATTGGTATTTTCTTACTTTAGTAAGCTATTGTAAGTGCTACTGTCAAAATGGTTAATTTTAAAGCGGTTTTAAAAAGTTTTTTAAGTTCTAACACTTCTCATTAGGCCAATAGTAAATCGCACAGATAATTACTCAGCATAAGAATTATTATTATTATTATTATTATTATTATTATTATTATTATTATTATTATTATTATTATTATTATTATTATTATTAGAGACCGGAACTTTGGCAGAATGCCTTTTTAAGTGTGTTAAATCTATCTTCATTTTGAAAGTAAATCTGTACGAATTATACCTTTGTGATCGAAACGTCACAGTTTTATGTTGCCCTTTTCTGCCCTTTTTAATATAAATGCTAATTTACAAAATAAATGCTTCTTTTGCCTTTATTTGATTATTTATCTATTATTTATTAATTTATTATTAGAAATTGCCTACAGGCATATTTTAATTTATTTCTATAACCGCTAGAATGAAAGTGACTTCACCGAATGTATATTATTGTCTTTCAGTCCGTTCATATTCTCTTTGCAACAATGAGTGCTGCCGTGCAAAAATGTATAACAGTAAGCGTTTTAATTATCGCTTGTGTTTATTTGACAAGGCAACAATGAGTGCGGGTCTAACATTATTTTTCTTTCAGTTTTCATTGCGACGTTGTTGTAGCTAGCTAAATATTTCATATCGCAACATATCAGTACAACCAAACACAAAAATGCACTTTCCAAGGCTACTGGGAAGAAGATTTCTTTGCTCCCAACAGTAATATTGTAACATAGAATCGAAAATCTCAATTTGCATTCTATGTAAAGCTTTTCTTGCTGCCGAAATCTCTTTGTGGAAAGTGCAAGGTTGTGGGTATAGTGCAAGGTTTTTGTAATGACTTTTATTGCGTATTTTAGCTATTTATAATGCCTTTTTGCCTGCCTATTTTAGCTATTTATGATGCCTTTTTGCCTGCCTATTTTAATGATTCATAATGCCTAAACTTCCGGTCTCTGATTATCATCATCATCATCATCATCATCATCATCGTCAATATTATTGAATAACTAGCCGTAACCGTGCGCTCAGCTGCACCCGTTAGAAATAAATATAAAGAATGACATAATTAAAATAGGACATTTGATCCAGGGAACATTCGTGTTTGATAGAAGGATAAATAGTTTAATATGTTACTTAATTTAAATTGCATTCAAATAATTAATATGCGATCATTTTGGTCCAGAGACACTCATTTGGTGCAATGACAATTCCTTTAACACGTTTCTTAATTTTTATTACATGCAACCATAGTTTAATGAAGATTGACATCATTTAGATTTAATGTGTATATTTTATTTTACTGGTTATAGGTTTCCATTGAATTATGGTAATAACTTAATTTTAACCCTTGTTTTCTACGTATTCAGGAAATGGCGCTTGGTCCACTATGGTTCTGAACCCTTCAAATAACTTAAATTATATTATATAATATTACATATTATATTATATTATATTATATTATATTATATTATATTATATTATATTATATTATATTATATCAGAAGTTACTGTAATAACATTATAGCATTATGTCTATCTAGAGAAACTACACTTTCCAATGGTGAAATAATAATTAATTATACAAATCGGTTAATTTAGCTTCCGATATTACTTCATACAAACACAGAAACATTCTCTGTAGGCTATCTTTCATAGCTTTCGATTGTTGCTGTCCAAGGCCTCTTACAGACGGAGTCATTTGTTTTTTAATTCATTACACGGCCTTAGATGGCAGTTATTTTAATTTTAAAACTCATTTATCTCATGAAATATCAGTCCTATCAAAATTTTTCAAGGAATAAAACTTATCGCAAATTATTTTTAAAGAAACTTTTGTTATGTAAAATTTTTCACAAAAATCAATAATAAGCGAGATATTTCGGTGTATTTAATTCAGGCCCCTTATAACCCCCCTTTTAAATAATGTATTTTGAATGCCATATAGCCTAAAATCTAAGTTACAACGAACTTAATTTATATTCCAATTTTCATCGAAATCCGTTCAGCCATTATCGCGTGAAAATGTAACAAACATACAGACAGACATACAGACAGACATACAAACAAAAATTTAAAAAAAGCGATTTTCGGTTTCAGGGTGGTTAATTATATATGTTAGGACCAATTATTTTTGGAAAATCGAAAATTACCAGAAAAATTTCGGCTACAGATTTATTATTAAATATAGATACAAATTTATGAACTAACCCTGCTCATCGCATATATTATTGTTTATTGTTAATTATTATTATTATTGTTTATTGTTAATATGTTGTTATATGTTGATTATGTTAACAGAGTATGGATAATCTGTAATTGCATTGCATGTCGACGATAGATTAGATTTCGACTCGCAATCGCTCCTGATCTTCAGTGAGATCGCACAGCACCCACTTTACACAAACAAGCCTCATTTTAAAATATTTGTTCAGAATATGACGAATACTTTCTCTTGGCACGCCTAAGGACACAAACAACTGCCGTAGCGACAATCTTTTATCTTCAATCAGTACGTCATTCTTGCGCTCTATTCACTCTTCCGTTTGAATCTGCTGAGGTAGGCCTACCGGTAAGAGATTCATAATTCACATTCCTTATGACATCGTAATGGTTCTTCCACCGTCTAAAAACCGCATATATTTTCAGTGAATTTACTCCTTGGGTATGATTATTCAGAGAAAAGTTTCTGAACCAACTTTCCCAAGCAAAACACAGAATTCATTAACGCAACGTTGGCGCTCAAACGAAGTAATACATAATTTCTCCATCACTCTACGTAGAATTGATTTATCATAATGGCAATAGCCATTACGTACTGGATATCCAAGACTGGAACAGTCATGTGAAAAGGTGGGAGAAGGTTTGTTTTAAATTTAAATATAAAGAGATTGATAACGAGGTGTCTTGCAGGCAAAATCTTGAACACTACGTGTCATCATCATCATCATCATCAGCAATTGGGTTGGTTAGCCTGTTAGGATATTTTCGGCGTCTTTCTTAATCCTAAAGCTAATGTCAAGTAACGTCAGGCAATACACTGGGACTCGTCTCACTATCAATCTCATCGACAGGATATAGACCTAATCCCGCAGTTGATAGAATGCTGTTGGGTTAAATAACCAACTAGGTATCTCAAGATCTTTTCACTTGATACCGCACTTTCTTTCTTTTATTGAGATTTATCTATGATACTTTCGTAACACTAAACTGGAACGCTTGTCCAGGCGTTAAATATGTAAGTAGTAAGAAATTAAATAGCTAAATTTTAGCAATTGAAATATAAATGAATACAGCACTAACAATGTGCTACTATATTTTAAAGAACAGTAACATGAGCTGCTCCCAGAAAGTCAAAAGGAGGATAGAAATGTCAAAGGAAGCTTTTAATAGAAAAAGGAGCATCTTCTGCTGGCCTCTGGGAAAAAAAAAAAACTAAGGAAGAGACTAGTGAAGTACTTTGTGTGGAGTGTGGCTTTTCATGGGACAGAAACATGGACATTACGAGAAATGAAGAGAAACGACTAGAAGCAGTTGAAATGTGAATATGGAGAAGAATGGAACGTGTGAAATGGACAGACAGAATAAGAAACGAAGCTGTGTTGGAAAGAGTGGGTGAAGAAAGAATTATGCTGAAACTAACAGGAAGAGAAAAAGGAACTGACTGATTCACTGGCTGAGAAGAAACTGCCTACTGAAGGATGCACTGGAAGGAATAGTGAACGGGAGAAGAGTTCAGGGTAGAAGAAGATATCAGATGATAGACGACATTAAGATATATGAATCATATGCGGAGACTAAGAGGAAGGCAGAAAATAGGAAAGACTGGAGAAAGCTGAATTTGCAGTGAAAGACCTGCCCTTGGGCAGAACACTATGAATGAATGAATTTCGGACAACTAATGACCACAAGCATAGAGCTACTTTTATCTAATATAACTTCAAAATCAAGTTATAAAATAACTGCGAAATTTGGGTTCTCATTCGAAAAAATAATTTAAAAAACTGGAATCTGTGCAAATGAGATTTTTAAGGCCATTACTGGGATATATTAGGTTCGAGAGACAACGAAATGATAACATTCGTAAAAATATAATATTTTTAACATAGTGTTAAATGATAAAATATCAACGAAATTGCTGTAGATATGTCCACAAGAAGAACATATCGATTTCCATATCTAACCTTTTCGTATCAATCTAGAGAACACCGGAATCTGGGAGGACCGATACAACGTTGGAAAGATCAGAAGTATCTTGTGATAAATATGATAAAATGGAACAGGTCTTAATAGTCCTAAACTTAAGGGGTTAGGTACAGCTTACAGCAGTAAAATTTTTGGAAATATTCAACATTTTTTTCCCTCCATTAGGCCTACTGTATCTTGTACAATAATGAAAATTGGTATGTGTAAAACACTGTCCTTCTGCTATATGAAAAAAAAATATATTTTTACGATTTAAGAAAAATTATATATATGTATATATATATATATATATATATATATATACTTTCTTTTAAATTCAAAATGGTGGCAGTTTACTGTGCAGTGATGAAGCGTTTCCCTCATAACTCATAAACTTGTTAACTTTTTCATGTACTCTCTCATTTACTTTATTGATGAAACTCATGTTTACAATATCATGCTCTTTCAACTACATTCCTTAATAAATAATTTTTTTTTTTATTTTGTGTTAGAAGAAAATACTGATATTTGATCATTTTTAAAATGAATCTATTTTTTATCAGATAATCTATCAAAGGTAGAGAAGTGATCTTGCATCATATTGTAGATATGACATGCATAAATACACAAAAAATTTCATCAGACTGTTGGATAGTTATTGAGTTTTGTGGGAAACGCTTCACCACAGCACAGTGAACTGAATTTTGAAAAAAAAAGAACGTAAATAACTTTTTTAAGTCGTAAAAATATTTTTTTCGTATAGCAGAAGGACAGTTTTTCACACATACTAATTTTCATTATTGTACAAGATACAGTAATGGAGGAAAAAAAATGTTGAATATTTCCAAATTTTTACTGCTGTAAGCTGTACCTAACCCCTTAAATTAGTTCATGATGATGATGATGATAATGATGATAATGATGATGATGATAATGATGATGATGATGATTGAAAGTTTTAGTTGATTACGAATTTTAGACGACTCACGTACTAACTGTTTGTAAATAAGCCTTTTGCATTAGGTACCGAACTTCCCAATTTTCCTATAATTCCCATACCAACCGAATATGACAACAATCATCTCCTACATAATAGCCAAATTGGCTAGTCTCTTATACATGAGACAACTCATCTCGCCTAAGGTATTCCGTGGTTTTCCTCAGGCGTAAGACAAATGTCGGGATGAGCCCTATAAGAAATGGGCCACGGACCTATATGCCCTTCCCCATATATATTCCACCCTTATTATAAACGTTGTATGCCCTAGTTCAGATAATATAAATAGTCTATTAAATATACGAGGTCACTCAATAAGTCGCAAATTGAAAGGACAGGGACCTCTCAAATTGCAGATTAGATTTCACGGCGCTTCTTCCGACGGCCTTCACATGTTTTGTCATCGAACAACAGATGACGATGTCTTGCCATCCTAACGGCAAACACCAGCCAACTCCTCCTCGCCCCGTTCCGTGATCAGTTGATCAATGTCAGCCCCCCTCGCGTATGTGGTACCTAAGAGGTTACGTCCAATTTCGGCTTCCCTTTCAAAATTTTCTAGAGCTCCTTCAGGGGAGCAGCGTAACCCGGAGTGAGACTAGTGGCCAACAGGCTTGGAGCTCACATATTTAGTTTTGTACAGCCCCCAACCCCTTGCAAGGACGCGTTTTGCGTACCTTTTAAATTTTCCTCCCAATTCTCCCTCGATTTTTCGATTTTTCGATTTCGACCAACCGAATAATGGCAAACATGTTACATGCGCAGGACGTCGAACGCATGGCTGGTGTAGTTATTCTGCAGTGTGGTATTCTACTGTAAGCAGAAGGTTCTCTCCCTCCTGCCTACCTTCCCACCATATTCCTTTCCTCTCACTCTCACTGCATTACATTGACTTATTTTTACTCTGGATACTCGCGACTTGATGACCTACAGCTACACAATATGGCTGCGATCCCATCTGTCTAATGCAACATAATGAACACTTTCATTGAATAATAAACAACCGAATGAAAACTTTCAAGGCACTTTTGTAGTCAACTTTGACAGTATGATTAATTTAACAGTACAAAATTCCGCTACACTTCAAATATAAATTTGAGAAGATAACATACGATATTAAGATACAGAAATTAACACATCGAAACACAGAACAACACGAGCGTAGATTCCATTCCCGCTTGGGCTGATTACTGGTTAGATTTTTCCGAGGTTTATCACAATTGTAAGACAAATGTCAGGTAATCTATGGCGAATCCTCGGCGTCATCTCTTGTTATCAAAAATTGCATCGACGTTAAATAAAAAATGAATTAATAGTTAGTACAGCATCGTTAAATAACTGAATTAGAAAAAAAAAGTAAAATAAATATTATTGAACAGATGGTTTCCAGTAGGCCTACTAAGAACTTGACGGTTAAGTTTTTAGTTTTTCTGAACTGGTCTCGGATAACTGATATCAATTTTCAACTAGCGCCCCTTGTACATTAAATGCATGTACGTTGGGAGCTATCATTAAATTTAGAAGGCTGCCAACTATTACAGTACAATAATGTACAATAATATGAGTTTGGACTGATATGTTTCAACTTTTTCCCTCTAGTCTATACACTTCTACAATCGCGATGACAAGACCTGAGAGCGGAATAATGACGAATCTGACATAGAATTTTGCCTATATACACAACTATAATTATAACGATTTCTTATTACGTGGGGGCAAGACCTTACTGCAAAACGCACTTACGAATTTTTCTTCTCAAAACTTCACCATCTTTGGTCGGTTTTGAACTCGCGATGGGCCTATGACAGGGGTTCTTAACCTATCGCCGTGGCTTTCGGAATGGGTCGCCGTAGCTCTCCGTAAAAAAAAAAAAAAAATATGTATTAAAAATGTTTTTCTTTTAGGTTATTTTACGACCCTGTAACAACAACTCAAGCTATTTAGCGTCGGAATGAAATGAAGGTGATAATACCGGTGAAATGAGTCTAGGGTCCAGCACCGATAGTTACCCAGCATTTGCTCGTATTGGGTTGAGGGAAAACCCCGAAAGAAACCTCAACCAGGTTTCTTGAACTTGCCAGGATTCAAACCCGGGCCACCTGGTTTCGCGGTCTGACGCGAACAGTTACGAAAACGCGATATCCGTCTCTATATAATAATGATAATAATAATAATAATAATAATAATGATAATCAAATGTATAGTTATTTATACCGTAGTATTACATTAGAACTGTTGAATTTAAAATACTGTAGATCCATAAGTCGCGCAAGTTCATCGCCTTGTTAACATTAGGTATTGGCCAAGAAAAGTTAAGAACCTGTGGCTGACGGTAACACCAATGAGTACGACTTTGAGTAAATATTAATAATATTAGACAGTCCTGAAGGGTAAGTATTTAATTAATTTTCTCCTTCACTTATCTATCTCTTAGCTCCCTAGAAATTATCAATTATTTTTGCAGATGTAAGAGGTAACTTTAATTGTTCCTATTTTCTTAACAATATTAAACATTCTGGCACTGGATTATTACACAGTAAATGAGATTTTTTGCATTACCATGACAAGAATTTGCTTGCTTCTGATAGTTCTGGTCGTGTTATCAGTACGCTAGGTGGCAGGAAATGACTTTGCATATGCTGATAATGTTAATAGCGGTCAAAGTCCATGGATAATCACTGATAGCGGTGGGCACTGTCTGCCACCTATCCGCAAAATAACTTTGGTTGAGCAGGCAGTTTACGCAGCCATAGGATGTGATCCAGCAGACAGTGGTTATCAGTAGGCACTTTCATGTAACTTGGTCTGCAAGATCGCCAGATATTAACCCAGCAAATTATTGGCTGTGGGGCTAACTGAAGGAAAGAGTGTTCTTCAGCAAACAAAAATTGATAAGTTGAACGACTCCATTGGACAAACTGTGGCAGATATTCCAGAACACAAACTCAGAGCTGCCATATATAGCATTGGAGAGAGGCTGCGTAACGTAAACTTCACTTAATAGAAACAAATGAGTATTATAGTGATATCTTAATTTTTAAGTCAAAATGAAGAACACTTCCAAATCTTCTACGATCGGTCGATCACAAGCCATAAAATCAGTGGCGGCTCGTGAACTTGTGGACTGGGGGAGCTGCAGTAGATTTTGGTACATACAAATTTCACTTCTTGATATCATTACTAATAAGTATAGGACAAAAAATAAATGCACTACATATCGAAAAATCAAAACTTCCTGACTTAGTTGGGAGATGTCTGTGGCATCATTTGCCATAATCGCTAAAAAAAAAAAAACTAATATCGATTTCAGTCTGAATTTCAGATCGGCAGACACTCAACATGCAATATACCAGTTCATTCTGAATTGTTTTAGAATACCTTTAAACAGTGGCATGTTCCAAATGATTTTTGAGAGGCTCGTTTAGATTACTCACGAACTGTAGCAACCCACGAAATACACCAGGGAAAGATCTTCCCTTGTGGCCTGGCTCTGCAAACCACTGCAGCGAAATATGGGTTTTAAACAGCTGCAGTTTCCCTCTGCTTCCCTTCACCTCTCTACCCTCTGACCGTGCAAGACACATTCTCTATGAGCTGTCCCACCCTGCAGATTCCAGGACGACTTTGAATGCAGTGTCAATTCCAATACAGTCGACGCACAAAAAGATTATGCATAAGATAATAGTACATATTTGCGGCCAGATGAAATATAAGGCAATTTACCAATAAAAGCTGGAACAATTCTTCTACAAATTAAAATAAATATTATTTTTATTTTCCTGTCAAAGCAGGGAGTGCTGCAGCTCCACAGCTCTTATTTCACGGCTCGTCCCTGCATAAAATAAACCATGTCGACCACACATAAGTTTTCAATAGCGCCATACTTTCAACTTCAAAATGTTGCACGTCAGATCACACAAACGCCACTTTCGGAAACCACTGATATTGGACAGGCCGAGCTTGGCACAGTCACGGCATAGACACGAAACGTTACATTGTAGATTTTAATGCGTGGTTTAGCACTAAAAGGGGAACACTTTCATTTAATACACGACAGTGGTCAAATGTCTCCTTTAACAAATGAAAGCTGAATACCTCCAGCATATCAGACCTAGCGAGCCTTGTTAAATGAGATGTATTTATATGGAACAAGATACGTCATTTGAAAGTTAGAGGGGGTGAAGGTCCTCGCCCGAGACGAGATTTTCAGTTGAAGTGACTCGAGAAATGGTAACTATTGGAACACAGATGGAACATAGATGTCATTGCAGGAATACCAATCTAAGTCTTATTATATTATATTATATTATATTATATTATATTATATTATATTATATTATATTATATTACATTATATTATATTATATTATATTATATTATATTATATTATATTATATTATATTATATTATATTATATTATTGTTCAGTCAACTGTCCGAAGACAGGTCTGAACCTCACAAGTGATACCAAAAATGCACCACTTATGAGGCAACTAGGACAGGCGATAATGGAGTAGGGCGGCTAGTTCCTTTCCCCCTCCATTGCATACATCGCCGATTAGTTACATATTACACTAGTCACACTTCAGATGTATACAAACAATAAGTTCTTCCTCTGACACATATCAAGTGAACTGTACTGCCTGATAATAGATGTACATATCAGCCAGAACCTTAATCAGAGGAGTATAATAGCCTATATTACATTATATTATATTATATTATATTATATTATATTATATTATATTATATTATATTATATTATATTATATTACATTACATTACATTACATTACATTATATTATATTATATTATATTATATTATATTATATTATATTATATTATATTATATATTGTCCCAAAAGTCATGTTGGGGTTTCAGAGGATTAATTACACTTTTTTGAACGAGTAGAGGTAGAGATATGATATTGGTGCCAGATGATAATAAAATTAACAAAAATTTTCGTCTGTAAGTTTGAGACACTGAAGGAAACAAAAGACGGTAACAAGTCAATAATTTTCATTGTTACAATTGATTGTACAAGATAGAAATCCAAAGAAAAGTGCAATGTGTTTTGTGGCTGACAAAATTTGAACCTGTGACTCGTGTGCGACGTAAATTTCGTCCCGTATATTTTTAACGAAGGACCATACGAGAATAGCATTCATAGATCTTTAAAGAACGTCTTCATCTGAATCCTCATGAACTTCAATTGAATCCTCTAGATTCAAAACCCTCTCATTTTGTTCGTAATTGAGTTACGCCCACATATTGCTCGCTAAGAATGAATTCGAATGATTTGTACAGTTTAAATTCAAAAAGCCACTAAATTTGAAGCAAAAGGTTTGTTAAAAGTCACTGTTAGGTTGAAAATTCCCTCTATTGGCCACCAGTTACTGTTAAAATCTTCAATTTGTGAAAGTGGATATAGGGGATTTTGAACCTATAGGATTCAATTGTCGACCTGGTTGGCGAGTTGGTATAGCGCTGGCATTCTATGCCCAAGGTTGCGGGTTCGACCCCGGGCCAGGTCGATGGCATTTAAGTGTGCTTAAATGCGACAGGCTCATGTCAGTAGATTTACTGGCATGTAAAAGAACTCCTGCGGGACAAAATTCCGGCACATCCGGCGACGCTGATATAACCTCTGCAGTTGCGAGCGTCGTTAAATAAAACATAACATTTTTTTTATAGGATTCAATTGTTACATCCACTTCATACAGTTGATTATCACAAAAGATATGAGTTTGCTCTATGAACTGTTAATTTTCGAAGTCATAATTAACGGGTACATTTACGAACTGATTTCTTCGGACTCTGAACAAATGCTCTTCGGATGGCTTCTACAGTTTCAACATTTGTCGATGGTCTTCCAGTGAACTTTTTCTGCACTAGGCATCCAGTCTCTTTTAACTGTCTACCCAACGACGAATGGCGATAAGCAGCCGTAGAATGCGATTCAACAGACAGTGTGTTGTGGATGGCTTATATTCATGTAATTTATTTTAGATTTTGATTAATGTTTATGATATTGGTTTGAGGTGATGATGAATCATGGTATGTAAATTCCCACTCAGGCATTTGGCTTTGTGACTGAAGGAAACCACAAAAACCTCAGTCAGATTGACCACGGGAGCTGCAGAACAGCGCTTAGAACCGGTTTATATTCGACCGGTCGCAGAACAACCGGCGAGGTTGAGCATCCAACCAAATATCCTACTTTCAAGCGGTTGCGCCTGATGTCTTGCTGGCTAGACAGAACCACAGATATATGACAGAACACCAAGCCCACTTCACCATACAGGAACTCTGATTACATTTTCTAACTACACAAATGGAGTAACAATCGAAGGAAGTTTACTTTTCCTAATTAAGAGAAGTGTTAGCTTGAAATAGGATTATAATTGATTGGACATTTTAGTATTATACATTTATCTTCATAACTAATCTATAAATCAACTAATGGATACCAGGAAATAAGCGTAATGCATAAATGAAATCTGACATGTAAACAAATACAAGAATAAAATAAATTACAATTACTTACAAAATAGAAAAACAAATAAGTACACATTTACTATTGTAATGTTCATACTTTAAACTCAAAATGCATAGGCTACCTCTGAAAGAGTAGTTGTTAATATAGTGTATGTCTTTTAAATATTCTAAGCGAATGTATTATTATTTCACTAATACAATTCATTTTTAAGGAGATAAAAAGTTATTAACAAAAATAAAAGCACTCTCAGGCTCTAATGGTTGTAGCTTCATGATGCGTGCTTGAAATGAATGAATGAATGGGGAGAGAGGAGGAAATATCAATTGAAAGGTACACGATGATAATCGCGTCCTTGCAACGATTCTTGGAACTCCTGGTTGGCTCAATATTATCTGTCTTTCATGATCCAGAACCGACCAACCGAGAAAGACTCGGACATTCGTTAAACCGAATACTGGACCACTCCGTGAGACGGAAGAGCTTCGCACACTGTCTATAGCGCCAGGCGTTCAATAGCAATATAGAATTTCTATTTTTCGTAACCGGTTGTGCATGACTCTAATTGGTCGGCCACGGGTTTGAATTCGGGACCTCCCGAATGCGAGTCTCATACGCTACCGTCTGAGCCAATTCGCTCAGTTCAAATGATATTGCTACAGTTTATAGTTATTTTTTTTCTGAATGTTATTTAAAATTCATAAGTCATACATAATCTAGTGCATGCAAATAAGAAGATGAACATTAGCTTCGTCCATTATATACAGAAAACATGCTTTATAATCCCAATAGTAAGACGTTTGATATACAATAATTTATTAATTGCGCGGTTTATATACGTACAAGTATAGGCTAATTAATTTTGTACAAAATGTCATAAAATAGATTATTAGAATATTGTAGCCTAATCGTTTCTGATAGTACTATTATATTTACGTTAATAATCGGCATATATTAGTGGCTCAAAATGAGATTCTAATAATACTCCCCGTCATTGACTTCTAGCAGAATGTGGTGCCCACAAGTGGCGAGGTAACACGTTAAAGTACAAAGTGTCCAACATGCCCGACTGTCCAACAGACCCTAATTTACCCTAAATAATATTGCTTTAATTCGAGTGTACTTTATAAAGTACAGTATAAAGTAGGCAAAAAAATAATATTGATGTATTATCATCACCGGCAAGCTGACAACAATCAGTAACTTAGGAATTTACACATTTTATCTTAAGTCTGCTCATGGATATAATTATTATTATTATGATCAAGATGCAAGACAAGCAACTCAGTGCGACCAAGCGTTGAGCCGTATCGAATGAGGATAACATTTTATGTATGGTATTCTCTATCTAGGATTCTATCCCCTCCTCATCAGAAATCCTAATTCGCACCCTGCCTTTGCCGTTGTATTTGTTGGTTTATTCTAGGCAATGGAAAAAAAAAGTCAGGAAGAACATAGTGTGTTCCTTGCAGTAGCTCGTCACTGTTTGTTTGTTTTTTTTACTAAAATAGTTATTTACGATACACGTGTTAAAAATGACATTTTATTTTGTGAATAGGGATGTCTGCGAAACGAGGCCGCAGACCGAGTGAAGCAATCCTACAGACAAAATACAATCCTTTTAACATAATTTGTCATGCACAATTTCTCAGACAGCCGTTCATCCATCTGGTAGAGAGACAATTCCCCCGACTTCTCCACATTGTAATACTGAAACTTCATCACGCCAAAACAAAGCTGTGACACAGCTCAGTGGTAGAGCCTTCCAGTATAGACTAAGAGGTTATTGCTTCAAGATCAGTTAGTCCCTATTTTTAATTACATTTAATTCTTAATATTGTTTCATATCGTTATCAATAAATTAATTCTTGGAGCAGTTTATTTAATTTGTGTGTGTTACTTAATAAAAAGTAATTTTAATTTATTATTTTAACAAATATCAATGTTATACAGTTAACCTTAGAAACAGTTTTCTACTGTTCCTGAAAAATTAGGTTTTGTGACTCATGTCCTTTTAGAAATGACCAATTCACGAACAATTAGAAAAGTTGATAAACATTTCAGAAATTAATGAAAACTTTCGTTCACTAGTATTAAAGAAAAATTGTTCATAGATAAGGCAAAAATGTCAATAAACACGAAATTTTCAAAATATAATATATTTCTTGGGCATAGTTTATTAACAAAGGTAACGAACAAGTGTAATGAAAACTTTCCGCTGAGGCTGCACTACAGTGTTAACGTTTCACACACGCGACCCTGAACAGATGAAATAGCAGATCAAAAAAGTAATGAAATGTAAGTTAATGAATCGACTAGTTCCAATGCAACCTTATGCAACCTTTGAACTTCCCAGACTGTGCATCAACCGTGAATATTCTACCAGGTGAAATCTTGTCGGGAGAAAGATAAGAAGGAAGCTGCACAAAGAGGTTACTGGCGGTGTTTCAACTGTTGCACAGACTGGTACTGTTTCCTGATGTTGTAACGTGACGAGCAAGGTGCCACAAAACTACATTCACCGCATCCTAAATAAAATGTATAAACATACCTCACCAAACAAAGTAAGAAAAAAACTATTTTATACTTCTGCAAAAGTATTACGGTGTTGTATTACGGTTATGGAATAGGCTAAAGAACAAATAGGTCTAAATTACAAAGAAGTGTCAGAAATTGAACTGTTTAGAACCGCTAAAGGACAAACTTTATTGTGTTATTCATTTAAGGAACAAATCACGGATAGGGAATATTACCGTTCGTGTACTCAAAAACTTAACTCATAAATGTTGTAGTTTAGTGTACGCCTATTTAAAAACATATATTTACGTTATAGGGTAACCAAAACCTACCGTTTGGAATTGGCAATTATAGGTACGAGTGTTACAAAAATTTGTAGTAACACAAAGTTATTATGTTCTTTAAACGGGACATTCTATATTTCATTCCATAAATTTGTTACGTCGTTGTATTCAGGTCATTAACGAAACAAAAACAATTTAAAGATCACATTTATGTACATTTTTAGCTATTTCATAAAGATATCTTTGAAAAGATAAAATTCAATACAAATATTTGATAGTATTATGGCAACAAACGAATTCTTTTAATAGCATTTACTGTTACTAAAAGATGCTGCAACATGTTTTCAAGCAATAGATATGTGAATTGATCCATATTTAGGTACAGAGAGTGCACGAAAAATTAATGATATCTTGCAGACTAATTATTATTGTTATCCAGAACGAAAACAGCCTTCTAAAAATACTTTCGTCAGACTTGAACAAAAACTTCATGATAAAGAACTGTCAAATAACATACAATCAGGACATATGAAGATAAGTCAATACCAGTGCTAGCGTATGTTGATCAAGCTCCACAGGTATCTGTAAGGGATATTGCAAAAGAATCAGGTATCTCTAAAACTTAAGAACTTCGAATTTGGAATCAGTATAAATTGCATCCATTAAAGTTGCACGTAGTGCAGGGTCTTTAATTTTAATTGTGGTTTATTTAACGACGCTCGCAACTGCAGAGGTTATATCAGCGTCGCTGGTGTGCCGGAATTTTGTCCCATAGAGTTCTTTTACATGCCAGTAAACCTACTGACATGAGCCTGTTGTATTTAAGCACACTTAAATGCCATCGACCTGGGCCGAGATCGAACCCGCAACCTCGAGCACAGAAGGTCAGCGCTATACCGACTACGCTACCGAACCGACCGCAGGGTCTTAAATATACACACTATGAGAGAAGTTGAAGTTTACTTTTGAAGAAATGGTTAAAAGAGATGATGATCCCAGTTTTCTATCTAAAATTTTATAGACAGGTGAAGAAATATTTCATAACGATGGAGTACTGAATCGCCATAGGCAGGGCGTGTAGCACGTATGGGCGAATCCAGAAATGCATATAGTGTGTTAATTGGGAGATCGGAGGGAAAAAGACCTTTGGGGAGGCCGAGACGTAGATGGGAGGATAAAATTCAAATAGATTTGAGGGAGGTGGGATATGATGAAATAGACTGGATTAATCTTGCACAGGATAGGGACCGATAGCGGGCTTATGTAAGGACGGCAATGAACCTGCGGGTTCCTTAAAAGCCATTTGTAAGTAAGAGTCCATATTAACCTGATTTGTTCATTATATTTAGTTTATTAAGTAAAGAGTTTATCTAATTTCCGATCAAAACATAGATTTTCATTAATCATCCGTTTTATCCGAGTTTTTGCTTATCCGAGGTACTCTGATAATCGAGACTAGGCCTACTGTATCCTATTTAAAAAAAAAAAAAAAAAAAAAAAACATAACTTCATGTTACCACGAATAACTGCCAACTATTACGTACGGCAGATTTTGGTCAACACTATATTATATACAAGGGAGAGTAAAAAAGTAACCTTAATAAAATTATTTTATGAATTGAATATGTACAATAAGACACAATGTTACAATGCCTAAAAGTTACAGTACTTGCCAAGCTCACATTCATTGCTCAAAATGTCCTCCATTTACTGTAACACACATTTTACATCTTTCTATTAAATTTGCAGTCACTCTCGCAAGATTTTTGAGGGGTGTGTTCTAACTTTTACCAATCTCGTCTAATTTCTCTTCCGACAGAACACGGCGTTCTTTTTCGGTTTTTCATTGTTTACCGAACCTGTCCGCATAAACTTCTTATAAAGTCCTCTTATTGTACTGGCAGCTGGAACAGGTCTCACTGGAAACTTTTCCCGAAATTTGCGTCTTGTCGCCGCATAGGATTTTCGTTTCAGTAAGTACGTATTGTATAGATAAGTATGTTCACGTAATGCATATGTCATTACCAAGCTTCGGTCTTGAACACAGAAACGCATGAAGTTCAGAACGCACGGACGATATAGTTGTGTTGGTCGAGTGGAGTGGGAGATGGAGCGCGCGGTTACTTCGTGTCTCAATATGTCAACAGTCCGTCACAGTATGGCACAAAATATATTTCACCCTGTACAGATGCAGTATATACAGTGCATTCCTAGTATAGACAATAAATGTCTACCATTAAAGTATTAACGTGAGTTGTAACCTTCAATCAGATGTCCCTATGCCGAAGCCTGTAACATGTACCACAGCCAAGCAGCAATACACACAATGGTAATGCACATTACATTACATGCTTCCAAACATTGAAGATGCTATGCCAGATTATCATTTTATCCAAGATGGAGCACCATGCCTCCAAGCTGCAGAAACAATTACCTACCTTCAAACCAACTGTCCAAGCTTCATGCCTCCAGATTTGTGGCCACCGTGTAGTCTGGATTTAAATCTTATGGACTACTTTGAATGAAGTGATCTAGAGAAGATGGTGTATGAACGATTTAAAGCAGTGCATACCTGATTGCTGGCTCCAGCTTTCCCAGAGACTGATCGAGGCGATCATAGACAAATGGAGAACACAGCTACAGAAAGTTGTGGAGTATGACGATGGTCATATTGAGTCTTGTATTTAATTTCTTTTTTCATTAATATTGAATCTCCATAAAAAAAAATAAAATAAAATTACGCCATGTTATGTCATATAAGACATTAATTGTTCTCGGAAACTTGGCTTCTTGCAATGACTTGTTTTGCACGGAAAAGGAAGTAGAAATATGAACAACATATTTTTTAAATCTAGAAAGCTTGTTCTCGCCACTAGATAAAGAATATTTAAAAAAAAAATATTCATTATTTCGAAGAGCAGAATCTTTCAAATTTTGTATCATTTTCTTTGGCCCACTGTGATATACACACACATGACAAAAAGTTTGGAAACACCTACTGTTTCCGAATTTTGTTGCAGGTATCGAATGAAAACAAGAAAACCATTGCAACATTCAAAATAAGAATTAATTGAATAGTTAAAACAATTTTCTTGATTTTCATTGATCAAGCTCATTGTACCAACAAAAACAACCAACAAATTGAACCATTTAATAAGAGTGTATAGTGTAAATTTCCTTCAATTGCTGATGAAAATTCAATCCAGTTGTAATCAGTTATTGGTAACACCTTTTCGGGTATGGATCAATACGTCAACATATCTGGGCATGCTGCTAACGAGGTCATCAAGGACTTGTTGATCCCATTCCTCAATAATCACCATCTGCAGCTCCTGGGCAGTCTGTATTGGAGGACTGCGACATCAGAGTGCATATTTGAGCCTGTCCCAAGTGTGCTCTATTGGGTTCATATCAGGTGATTATAATGACCACTTCATTCTAGTAATTTTAGCATGCTCTAGGTTTTCATCCACACATCTTGCTTGGTGAGTCCTTGCTTCATCGTCCTGGAAAATAAATATGATGAAGGGTCAGTGGGGCGGAGAAAAATTCTTTCCGGGACTGTTGGCCACTAAAGGGAAACTAAAAGGTGGAGCTTAAACTGAGAGGATTCAATCCAGCATCGGAATTGGAATCCGGTGTGGCTTAGTGGACAGAGCGTCAGCAAGTAGAGCTGAAAACCCAGGTTCGAATCCCGGTGCCGCAGAGAATTTTTCTCCACTCCATTGATTCTTCATCATACAACACAGAATTCCTGCACGGAAATATCATATGTACTTCAGTACATCACGATAATACTGGAAAATAAAGTCATTGACAAAATCTCTTCGGAATGGCTCAAGGATGGTTTACAAAACCGGTGTACACTAATGCCAAAATGAATGACGGGCTCTTGCAGCATTACACGAAACACTCCAGATGAGAATATGGCCCGAATCTGATTTCAAGCAAATCCTAGTTTTGTCGGGAAACAAACCACAATTCCAGCAATGATTATTAGAGGAGAAAAATTCTCTCCGGCACCAGGGATCAAACCTGGGTCCTTGGTTCTACGTACCAACTGCTCTAACTATTGAGCTACGCTGAAGTTCAATGTTTTTCCCTTTGTGGCCTGACTCCAAGTTCGACTATATGTTGACATAAAGTCAACTGCCATTATACAAGGAGCGCACTCAATTGAGTGACTTGGTGGCCGAGATTCCATAGTAATATGCACTGTTGGGCGAAGAATATACTAAGATTTTTTTTAGCTCAGTGGTTACAGCACTTGGTACGTAGAACCAAGAACCCGAGTTCGATCCCCGGCGCCAAAGCAAATTTTTCTCCTCTAATAATCATTGTTACCATAACAGATTTATGCTGTACGACCAAAATTAATCTTTAAGTACAATTCCATCAGTTCAGGTGCTTGTTTTCATTTTCCCTTGTCCATCTTAATCTTGTAATCCTGTATTATCTGGTGAATGGAGGTGCTTGCCAAGGATGTCTCGCATGCAGATTATCTCATGTAGGCAGTTTCTGAAGGTCTAAGTGACTAAATTCCTTCATATTATAAGTTGTATGGCTCTTTGAATGATGGTAGCATTGATCATAGGCCTCTTCCGAGTCAACACCTGAACATAGCAATCTTGAGTGGTGTAGTTATTCATGGGTTTATTTGAAAGAGACTCTCGTCTCCTGCTAGCATCTCCAATCTTCAAAATACTGCTAAGAGAAACTCTTAGTCATCAAGTTATTTCCCAATATGGCAGGCCTTCTAAACACATTGTGATGATGTGCATTTGCGTAAATAGTGGTATTCAGTGTGCCATTAAGAAGAGACAAAATGATTTTGAAACGTTAAAAATTATCATTAGGCTTGTAATGTTGGAGACCGATTACAAATGTTGACTGCAGCATGGTACATAAATCGGGAATGTGAGCAAGCACGAGGACATTAACTTGCTTCTACAATTGATTATGGAAATAAGAAGGTGAACATAAACAAATCTGAACAGCTTTAAAAGTAAATATAAGCTACACAGGATTACAAAGATATATTTCTATGTACATTTTGTTATATGCAGAAGAATTATCATAGAATTCACTCACATTCACTTCAAAACACTCACCAAATTCCGCTGCAAAAATAAACTCTGAGAACCTTTAACCTTCGGCATTATTATTCAGCAGGTACATTGTTTACACATGCTAGAGTACTGACTGGTGAACGGATAGTAAACCTGAAACCACCGAACGCACCATATCAGTCCCCAACATTACAAGCCTAAGTATCACCTTTTTGAGCACTATTTGAACTTGCTGATAACCTCACTTATTTGCAGTATGGGATATTTCTCTATTAACGCTTGTCATCTGTTTTCGATGTTATTGTTGATTTGAAAACAAAGCAAAGCTCATGTAAATATAGCACAGTCATAGAATAATTAATATCGAAAAATAATACCAGAAAACACAGAATATTAGAGGGTTTCCAAACTTTTTGTAATGTAGGTATATACAGTATACGTATATGTTACTACTCAGTGATGCAATGGACGGGGAAAGGAACAGACCATCCTATCCCTTTATCTCCTGGTTTATTTGCCTCATGAGTGATGTTTTATTGGCGTCACTTATGAGGTTCAAACCTGTCTTAATATAAATATATATATATAGGTATATAAACTTAATTCCACCTTACTAATTTTTATGCATAATATATCTCACATGCTTGTAAAAGCTATATAGTTCAATGGAGAGAAAACTACCCACCACAATCACTAGCAAACAATATAATACATCGAATGCAATTGAAATGGCAGAAAAACATCCCACTGATGTGACGCACAATGCTATACAGATAAAAAATAACTATGAAATCTTTGTCTTGTCATTAAATAAACAGTGGCATTTTTTGTACAAAAGATAACAGCAGCAGTTCACTAATGAAGTAAGACAGAGTGTGTCTGGATGTACCCATAGAACATTTCAGCGAGGGCAGTTCCAGGCGAAATTTACGAAAGAAATGTTCTGAAATTGTTTCGTTTGGTTTACAAAGTACAGAATTTGCTTACAGATTAACAATAATACCCAGACTGAGTCGAACAAATGACTACAGTGACAAGGCTAGTTCTCCAGTCAGTGTCCACAGAGCTTGTGTGCATCGCTGCTCTCTTTGTACTCCACAGCAACGGACTTGAGTTTATCTGATTCGTCTTAGGATGCACTTATCTCCTGTTGTGTTCGTCTCGATTTTTGCATCCTCTCAATATTTGAATTTTAAGCCATTTCGAAAGTTTACAAATTTTCATAACTAATTTTTTTAAATTGAGGATCTAATTTTTCCCGAATCATTTTTTTTTTTTGCATTTATTTATTTAGTCGATCTCTTTGCAGTTGATAAAATGACACCTCAAACTAATAATGCACGATAGTCAAATTTTAACTATCAATAGCATTATTGCAATACTTCTTTTTCGACAGATTATAATTTCAATAGTATACAAACATTGTCAATAATATTGATTGTATCTATTACAATATAAATCCAAATTTTCTTACATGTGTCGTCTAGGTATAGTAATAAAAGATTTGTTCCAGCACGGTTCAGAATCATGCACAGTAGCTCAATGTACGTTCCAACAAGACTAGAATTGATTCTGAACCGATACTGAACTCCCAGTTACCTGTTCCAATGTGCTTCAGAACTCATTCGGAATGAGTGAAATTGGTTCTCGATTAGAGCAGGATCTGGGAGTTCTGAACAACATGGTTATGTGCAAATTGCAAACCCATTGCAATGAACAAGAACCTAAAAAATATAAGCAAGAAAATTAATCTCATAATGAATTTCCTGGAAAAAAATCTAGAAGAAAAAATCAGAGCAGAAGTAAGAAGTGCCATCAGCAGTAAAATCAACAAACTAAGCACCAGGGATGCCATGATCAAAGAAACCCCAATGGATTGCAGCTCTGAGTGTGAAAAGCAACAAAAATCAAAAGGATAAAACCGAACTCCAGTCTCCCAAGAGAAGCAAAGGAGAACTCTTATATCGCACTAAAGAAGAAACACGCAGTCAGAATGAACGAGATACCAATGGAGAGATGGAAGGAGCACTTCAGCATTACCCTCAATCAAAAGCAAGCAAGAAGAGCATACAAAGGAGCAAGAAGTGAGCCTGCAGAATCATACACGCCACTAATGAGGGAGAAAGTCATAAAGGCAATAAAACAATGCAAGAACGAGAAAGCGGCTGGATAGAATCACATACATACAGAGCATCTAAAAGAATCACCGAGTGTTATGAAGGATCTATGAACCGATCTGATAAACAAATGCCTAGAAACAGGGACAATACCAGGGACAATACGGTAGAAAGAAAAAGAGACAATAACAACCCAGACTCTTACAGAGGAGTAGTAATGGAGAAGATTCAAACTACTAACAAAAATTATAAACAATAAACTCACTCAAATAATGGAACACCACATACCGGAATGTCAATTTTTGATTATGGAAAGGAAGGAGCACCGTACAAGTGGTAGCAATACTACTGCAATTGATAGAAGAGGCCATCAGACCTCTAAGAGGGAAATACAGTCAACTCTGGATATAGTGAACCTCTGCGGACTTACATATTTCGTTCACTATATCTGAAGTCTCTTTTTTTTTAAAGTAGGTTATTTTACGATGCATTATCAACATCTTAAGTTATTTAGCATCTGAATGATATGAAGGTGATAATGCCGGTGAAATGAGTCCGGGGTCCAGCACCGAAAGTTACCCAGCATTTACTCATATCAGGTTGAGGGAAAACCCCAGGAAAAACCTCAACCAGGTAACTTGACCCAACCGGGAATCGAACTCGGGCCACCTGATTTCGCGGCCAGATGCGCTAGCCATTACTCCACAGGTGTGGACCCGAAGTGTCTCTCCCCTAACCTTAAAACACAGAAATGAAAGAAATTGTGAATAAGAAAATAAAATATTTCATTTTTGGGGAATGGATTGCACTGTATATTGTAACTCAAGTTGATTTACTTAAACTATGCTTTCGACCCATGTCCGCTTGCGAAAGACCACATTCAATGTCACTTATAATATTCACCCTATCTTCCAAAGAAAACACTTTATGCTTCGACATTTTTATACAGTACAGTCATTGTTCTAACATTTGAAATAGACTGATCAGGTAGAAAATGACAAATGCTGTTACAGTTTGACTGCGTACTCATCCTTGGAATTTCCGGATCACTTAATGGAAACTGGGAGAGGGTTGATAGAACTTTGAAAGCCATCGAAATCTTACCTCCATTTATGCTCTGGACATAATGTCCGTCACCTTTTAATAAAAGAAGGCAATTTCATTTTCCGTTGTTTCTATGCTATCCGTCATAATGGAAATGTTTTCTGAGAACAAAAGGCAACCCTTTGACAGTGGAGGATTAGAAATAACAGTAGAGTAGAGTGCCTGAGAACAGAATGTCAATCCTTCGACGGTGGAGTGAGGCAAGGTCGTCACGCATTGCCTGGATTTACAGTACAGCTCATTGTCTAGGAATCACTAATCCTACCTTTGTCCTTTGACTAAAGGAGTAAGAAACTTAGAATGTTGTTCTCAACACATTCTTTCAATTTTATACAAGAAGGTCTGACTTCAAATAAGAATTTGTAATGAGATACAAGGTTCACTATAACTGAAGCGAGGGTTCAGTATAAACGGAAATATTAATGTACTTTTTAATGTATGCAGGTTGGGACCAACAATTTAGGTTAACTATAGCCGAGTTCACTATATCCAGAGTTGATTGTACTACACAGTATTTGTAGATTATAGAAAAGCCTTCGACCTAGTAAACAGAGAAATACTATTAAAGTAATTGAAGAAAATCACCGGTGATAAACACCCATTAACAAAAGCAATAGTCTTGCAATACAACTACATTCAGATAAATTACTTCATAACAACAGCCAGCCAGATCGTACAAATCAACAGTGTGCTACAAGGAGATCCTATCATCCCTACTCTTTTTAACTTCCTTACAGTAGATATCACCTCAATTAGCATGACCCTGAAACCGCAATAATAGTGCATGCCAAAGACATGATCATAGGGTCCTCAAACAGAGAAAAAGTACAAACAGCAGTAACAATCTAAAAAAAAATGGGCAACAGAAAATCAGCAGAAAACAGTGTAGATGACATTTCAAAAAGGAGCGAAATTAAGAGAAGAAAGCAAGATAGAATTAGCAGGAAGACCATCAGAAGTAGTAGGGAAATACAAATACCTAGGGATAACTGTAACATTACAAACAACATCTACATTCTTCAGTAGGCCGCGGCAGCAGCAGCAATTAAAGTCATATACAACATCGAGCACATAACCTGGATATCAACCAGCACAGCAATGTTGCTATTCGACTCCACCATATCACCCATAGCATCCTACAGAGTAGATGTATGGGAAAAACTCACAAAGATCTACTCTCAGAAGGATAGAGAAGGTAAAGGCAAGATTCTTAAAACGAGTTATGGGAATCGGAAAAACAGCCCCCTCCAGATTAGCCTACAAGCTCATGATGGAGCCTTTCTTTGTAGAAGACATCAGGATGAAGTACCTGCTACCATCAACAGGACCTTATCAGGAACTCATTACAGGATGAAAAAAGGAGGAGGAAATTCACCCAGAATTCTAAAGCGCCAGCACCATGATGGAAAGGGAATGGACCACAGAAGGCCAGGAACAACATCACTGATAACCACACTGGCAGTGCAGGTGTTCCACCACAAGATCTGTGACAACAACAAATTCCACAACCCGGTCAAGGAATGTGTGTGCTCCCTGTGTAAACAGAGTTGCGGATTATATCATATCACAGTGTGCTCAAAAAGAACAAAATCAATCAATGACTATGGGAGTGATAGTGAAATCCAATTTCTAATGCCCTTTCGAGTGCACTTTTCTATTATTATTATTATTATTATTACATCTGAAAAGTATATCTTGTCCACACCTGTGAAGTAACAGTCAGCGCGTCTGGCTGTGAAACCAGGTGGCCCGGGTTCGAATCCCAGTCGGGGCAAGTTACCTGGTTGAATTTTTTCTGGGGTTTTCCCTCAACCCAATACGAGTAAATGCTGGGTAACTTTCGGTGCTGGACCCTGGACTCATTTCACCGGCATTATCACCTTCATATCATTCAGACTCTAAATAACCTAGATGTTGATACAGCGTCGTAAAATAACCCAATAAAATAAAAATAAAAAAGTATATCTTTAGCCAAAGATTTCTCTAAAATCGGAACAAAGCAATCAAAACAGTAGTCCCAAATAATGAAGAACATCCATATTATATATTTTCATTATTCATTATTCATAATTCTATTTCAATTCTGTTTTGTACATAACTCAGATTCACTCATAAGTGGTTTAAAGTGGAAAGTTAATTTGTTAAGTATTAGGCTATCAAGAGTAATTTACTTATTAAGACATTTAAAACCTTTAATACCAAAATTCTACCTCATAAATTCTTATTATACGCCTTTTTCAATAGTATATTATCATATGGTATTTATATTTGGGGAAATAGCAGTAGCATATCCAAGATTTTCATTCTACAAAAAAAAGCTATACAGGGTCTGCATATGACGCTCACTGTAGACCACTATTTATTCAAGAAAAATTTTAACTGTCATAAATTATATATATTCCAATGTATAATGAAAATTAAGAAAAACCTTAATACTTATCACCCTAAAACAGAAGTTCATCACTATAATACAAGGTACAATTATTATTTTTCAGAACCTAGAGTTAGATTAAGTAAATCCAAAAAATGGTTCAATTCCATTGCTATAACAATGTTTAATAGTTACCACAAAATGCACATGATGCAAGTTATATACAATTTAAATCTGTTTTGTATAAATGGTTAATCAATAATCCATTCTACAGTATTAGTGAATCTCTTGACTCCACTGTAAATGTATTCTAAATTTACAAACTGCATTGCTCTGTATTATTACGATTATTATTAGTATTGGTTATTGTTATTATTATTATCAGTATTGTATTTCATTTGTATTGTTGTATTCATCTGTTTTTATATTTTATGTCAAATTATTTTATATCTCTTGTAATAGTATATTTCGTGTCTATTGCAACAAACTGTTGCTCATGACATTAATAAATGATTGACCGATTGATAATCCACAATCTGCTCGAAATCCAGCACAGAAATCTCACTCCAAAAGGCGTTGCTTTTATAATGTGTAATTTATTAAGTTAATTGCAAGTAAAATAAAATGTTATGTACAAAGAAAAAAGGCGAATAAGTAAAAATTATGGTATTACATAAGCATTAAATTAATGAATGTTTGTGAATGAAATTTCCACATTAATTTATACTTCAAATGAAATTTAATCATCTTCAGCTTCCAAATTGATATGATTTCCAAACTTTGCATACAACTGCGTTTTCATGTCTCCCATAATGTTTCGTAATTCTGCACATTTGGATTCAAGATCTTCTATTTCAGATTGCACACGAGACTTGGCTTCATCCAACATTTTCTGCAATAAAATGCAAACAATATACATAAAACTGGACATCTTAATTCCGCCAGCAGTTACCATTTTCATGATAGTTTTCTAATCATAGAGGAGGGAAAAAAATGCACCTACTAAATGTTTTTGGGTATTTACAATATAACATTGGGAATTTGTATGCAATATAAATGCAGAGTTATTATATCATCAGTCATCTAATGTATTAATGTAACTGAATAGAATCTTACAGTAATCACAGCTTCATTTGCTTGAGAGGCATTTTAATAATACAGTACTTTTACCTTGTCACATGGTAATTCATAGTACAAGGTGGAGCAAAATGTATGGTACAAAAAGAACAATGAATTATAGAAGAATGTTTGCATACCTAGAAATGCAGTTTATTTATGCAGTTTATTTGCAAACAATATACACATTTTGCCATTTACTTTAATATCAACAGATGCTTATTTTTTTTAATTACATCCGGTATTCACTTCACAAGTGTGTAGTTCATTCATGAAACTATCCATCACACATGCTATCATGTCGCATGGAATGGCTGCAATTTCATCTTGGATGGAAGCCTGTAATTTCGCAATTGTCTCCTTGCGAGTGGAATAGACCTTCTCCTTGAGGTAGGCCCAAAGAAAGAAATCTGGAACTGATAAACCCGGGGATCTGGAGGGCCAGTGAATGCGAGAAATGAGTCAGCCCGGAAAGAGCTGTCACAATCTGTTCATGCTGATATTGGCTGTGTGGGCAGTAGTCCTATCTTGCTGGAACATGTGTCAAGATGTCCTATCCTCCTTAATTCAGGTAGAAGGAAGGTGTTGAGCATTTGAAGATATTGTTCTGAGTTAACAGTAATGGTTTTGTCCTGGGGACCCTTGAACATGTATGGGCCTATAATTCAAGTCTGGCTACACCATACCACACTGTACCTTTACGACTGTGCAGTAGAGTTTCATGAAGCAAATGAGCATTGGTATCTGACCAATACCGAAAGTTTTGCTTGTTGTCAAATCTGGATAAATGGAAATGTGCTTTATCTGATATAAACAAATTAGACAGAATATTGTTGTTCCCAACAATCATTTCTTGAAGTTGCGCGAGAATGCTATTCTCATCTGTCAGTCAATTGGACGTAACTCATGAACAACTTGCAGCTTATAAGGATGCAATTTGAAATCTGCTTTCAATACCCAGTGAAGCAATCGCTGTCTAATCTGCATTGTCAGTGAATGTCGACGGGCTGAGCACCGTGGACTTTGCTGCATTTCTGTTTGAACACGATTCACATTCTCAGGTGTTTAGATGGTTCTTCACCTACCTGACAATTTCTTGTTTCCCATTTTTCCATATTCCCTCCAAGACTAGACCCATCGCATAATTGTCCATCTGTCAGGAACATGATGTTGACGATGTCCTTGGTGAAAGAAATGCTGACCTGCGATTACACTATTTAAACGAATAAAAGCTTTCACAATCTGAATGCATATTTTTATGGACTACTGATTCATCGCAAATGAAATGGCAGACTTCCTGGAATAAACAAACAACTCCAAAGCTGCTGTTGATATATACCGTTACGCAGCGTTGTATTATGTAAATGTACCATACATTTTGCTCCATCTTGTAGTACTAATATCTCATATTATTGCTTCAGTCACAACCACTGCTTGAAAATGAATACAGTTTCTTTTTCTTTTCTTTGACATCAACAGACTAAGTTTAATTACCTGTGTATTTTCCATATCTTGATATATAAATACTTCTCCCATGAAAAATGGGATTTTTTCACTTTCATCATCAGTTAACATAAGCTCATCACACGCATCCTCCAAGTTCTTCAATTCATTCTGGAAAGAAATGAAAGAATACTAAATAAAAACTAAATTAAATGAGACCTTGCTACTTCTGTTGCCACCACCACTATTATACAACCTATTCACTGTAACTACGAGATTTTAAACTTTCTTTTCTATGTCCTGGATAGACAGCAATTTTGCTTGTGAATGACTGTAAGTATCCAACTGAATTGTAATACTGAGTTTAAAAACTGTATTCTACTGAAACTGACAACAAATAGGACTGTGATTACATAATTGGACTACATTTATCGTTCAATTAAAAAAAAAAAAACATGATACATTGATTACATTTAGTCGCTCTTTTCTTGCTATCAGTTACATGAATGGATAGAACACTTGGTTAGCAACCTAAAAGTTCTCGGATTGAATCCTAGTGCATTCAGTGATCTAAAAAAAAAGTGTGAGTTAAATGTGCAATACAGAATGAATAGAAATAAAGAAACATCGAGAAAAGGAGAGAGATGGGGAAAGAGGAGAGATAGAGAAGAGGAGAAATGAGCAGTGGCAAAGCTAAAGTGTAAATACTGGATAGGCTGAAAAAATCAGCTTAGGCCTACTTGTATCTTTTTATACAGCAGATGTTTATTGGATTTTCTACCAAAAATGTTTGTGACACAGCCCCACAAGAAGATGATGACCACTCATTTTCATCCCCAAACGGAATACAGGTAAAACAACATAACTTATTTGTCTCAGAGCACTCTATTAGCCAAGGATATTTGTTATCCCATGGAAATTGAAAATTTCTATTTTGTCTTCCTTCGTCCGCTATTTTAATATGTAAATGTGGTGTCGATTTCCTATCTTTGTAAGCACATTTTACTTCACGTGCCCAACTTGAAAACGGTTTCTCTTTTAATTCTACAAATAATGACTTCAATGTTCTCTCAGTACGAGCCATTTTATGCAAAATTAATATGTAACACACACACATGCACTTTTGATTAAACTAAACTCAACAATGCAGCACTTTCAGAAAACACCAATATAGCGCGATGTAGTATTCTGACAGAAAGCTAGCCTCATCCCATACGGAGATGTAGTGAATCGATATCTCCTCCCTGGTTCCCTCCCAAGCTTGCAAGTCAAGGTGTGTTACTATACATCTTTATTACGAACTTATGAGCCTACTGTTACTAGCAATAATAACTCAAGTTTCTTGGGTAGGGTAAGCCTCAAAACAAAGCCTTCTTCAGTTACAAGCTGGAGCCATATCTTGGCAACACTGTAAATAACTGTCAAACGGAGGCCTACAATACATAACACGTGTTTGTGCTAATGCCGATTTTCAATGTAAATTAATGTTACAATATAAGTGTGTGCCAATGGAATTATGTTCGCAGTAGTACCAAACATTCATTGTTGATATATTATAAACTAAGTGCGTGTTGGCGATAAAAACAAGACAATAAATGAAAATAAAATGGTTGTAGTCTTTGGCAATTTTTATGGTTAATGATGACAAAGTAATTGACAATTCTTCTAAATATTAAATATTGTATAAACTACACTTTTATAGTCTTACTTGTGATTTGTGGTGTATCAGAATTCTAGTCAAATTGTTGGGTCTCGCCTGGTATATCAATAAAGTTACACCATTTATTTTCAAGTTCATTGTAAATAGCTGTTTTGTGATCCCATAAATGTTGCAGTTTTGTTGAAGATTCGGAATGCCTGCTATACGTCAGAACTACCTATAATTTGTAGATGCATACACTCACTTTGTTGGTTTTCAAGGTTTGTTTATTAATATTATTTCTTTTGTAATAAATTAGTTATAAACATGTTCCTTTTCACTTCGTATTTACAAGATTTAAAGTTCACTGAGATTACGTTAATTGGCACATACTTAATAGATAATGATGTGTTTTGTTACATATTATGTTGAAGGTATGTTTCTTCATTTTTTCATAGATCTTTATACTTGGCCTAACTGTATTTACATCCTCATACTTTTTTATAACATGTCAATAGTCTCCTCGGTTTACATTTGTATTTTATTCGAATAATTTACATTCTTAGCTTGTTTTCTGCAGTTGTATTTATTTAAAATTATAATTTCAGAAGTTTATAACAAATAATTTAGGACAACAGTATTGTTATGGTGACTGACCAGGTCCAAACTAAAACTGGCTTCCTGGGCATCTGTAATATTTATAGAAAAGCACGACAGATAATCACTTACTTACTTACAAATGGCTTTTAAGAAACCCGCAGGTTCATTACCGCCCTCACATAAGCCCGCCATTGGTCTCTATCCTGTGCAAGATTAATCCAGTTTCTATCATCATATCCCACCTCCCTCAAATCCATTTTAATATTATCCTCTCATCTACGTCTTGGCCTCCCCAAACGTCTTTTTTCCTCTGGTCTCCCAACTAACACTCTATATGCATTTCTGGATTCACCCATACGTGCTACATGCCCTGCCCATCTCAAACGTCTGGATTTAATGTTCCTAATTATGTCAAGTGAAGAATACAATGCGCCCAGTTCTGCATTGTGTAACTTTCTCCATTCTCCTGTAACTTCATCCCTCTTAGCCCCAAATATTTTCCTAAACAACTTACTCTCAAACACCCTTAATCTCTGTTCCTCCCTCAAAGTGAGAGTCCAAGTTTCACAACCATACAGAACAAATGGTAATATAACTATTTTATAAATTCTAACTTTCAGACTTTTTGACAGCAGACTAGATGACAAAAGCTTCTCAACCAAATAATAAAAGACATTTCCCATATTTATTCTGCGTTTAATTTCCTCCTGAGTGTCATTTATATTTGTTACTGTTGCTCCAAGATATTTGAATTTTTCCACCTCTTCGAAGGATAAATTTCGAATTTTTATGTTTCCATTTCGTACAATATTCTGGTCACGAGACATAATCATATACTTTGTCTTTTCGGGAGTTACTTCTAAATCTATCACTTACTTGCTTCAAGTAAAATTTCTGCGTTTTCACTAATTATTTGTGGATTTTCTAACATATTCACGTCATCCACATAGACAAGAAGCTGATGTAACCCATTCAATTCCAAACCCTGTCTGATATCCTGAACTTTCCTAATGGCATATTCTAGAGCGAAGTTAAAAAGTAAAGGTGATAGTGCATCTCCTTGCTTTAGCCCACAGTGAATTGGAAAAGCATCAGATAGAAACTGGCCTATACGGACTCTGCTGTAAGTTTCACTGAGACACATTTTAATTAATCAAACTACCTTTCTTGGGAATACCAAATTCAATAAGAATATTATATAAAACTTCTCTCTTAACCGAGTCATATGCCTTTTTGAAATCTATGAATAACTGATGTACTGTACCCTTATACTCCCATTTTTTCTCCAATATCTATCGAATACAAAAAATCTTATCAATAGTCTATCTATTACGCCTAAAACCACACTGACGATCCCCAATAATTTCATTTACATAATATGGAGTTACTCTTTTGAATAGAATATTGGACAAAATTTTGTACGACATCAACAAAAGTGATATTCCTCAAAGTTACTATAGTTAGTCTTCCCACCTTTTTAAAGATAGGTACAATAATTATTATGGATTCTTTCCATTGTTCCGGTACAATTTCCTTTTCGCAAACAGTACGTAAGTACAAGCTTATACATTTCGCTAGATAATGCGTTTCCACACTCTTGTATTAATTCTGCTGGAATTTGATTGATACCTGGAGACGTAATTTTTCAGATTTTCTATCGCAATTTCGATTTCAGAAAGTGTAGGTTCGGGTATAAGTGGCTCAGCAGTTTGTATTTGAATTTCGTCCCAATCATTTCTATTTGGCCTATGTACATTTAGTAGTTGCCCAAAATAGTTTTTCCTTCTGTTCAAGATTGAATGAGAGTCTGCAAGCAACTTACCATTCTCATCCTTGATCACGTTTACCCTTGCCTGATATCCGTTCTTAAATTCCTTTATACCCTTAAATCTCGAATGTTTTTGTTCTTACTATTTGTTTCTACCTCATTCAGTTTTTCCTTCAAGTAACTTCTCTTTTTATTCCTAAGTGTACGACTTGCTTCCCGTCTTTCATTGCAATAATTCTCTATTCTCCTCAACTGGATCTTGCAAGAATTTCAATTTTGCCTATTTCCTTCTTTCTATTCCCATGCAACAATCTTCATCAAACCACGGTTTCTTTTTCTTAGTTTCATAATAACCTATGCTCTGCTCAGCTGCAATTTTGATACTATCTCTGATATTTTCCCACACACTATTAATATCTATCTCTTTCTCAACTTCGTCGGAACTTCCTAAAGTGGCAAACCTATTCGAAATTTCGACCTGATAATGTTGCTTAGTTCCCTCGTTCTTTAATTTCAGAATATTGAATTTACTAATATTAACTTACTGCTCTACTCGCTTGGCTACTGATAGTCTTTCTCTTAATTCTCCAATTACCAAATAATGGTCAGAATTACACTCTGCCCCCCTGAAAGTTCGAATGTCTACTGTACTAGTATGTCTCTGTTTATCTATCAAGATGTGATCTATTTGGTTGTGTGTCAATCCATCTGGATAAGTCCAAATATATTTATGTATATCCTTATGGGGAAATATTGTACTTTTGACAATTAAATTTTTTGATGTTGCAAAGTTGACTAATCTAACTCCATTGTCATTACTAGTTATGTGTAGGCTCTCTTTTCCAATAGTCGGTTTAAAAATATCCTCCAGTCCTACTTTAGCATTGAAATCTCCCAATAACATTTTCATATATCTAGATAACTGGTCAAAAGTATGTTCCAATTCCTCATAGAAGCTGTCCTTTATATCTTCTTCTTTCTCTTCTGTGAGGATGTGAGCATTTGTAACTATGATATCGCACCATCTACCCTTAAGTACTAAATATGATAATCTGTCATTGATAAATTCGATCTTTTTTTACTGCTGATTTTATTATTTTATGAACAAAGAATCCTGTTCCTAATTGGTGATTATTGTTTCCTTCCTCATAATACAACAAGTAATCTGGTATTTCCGATATGCCATTCCCATCTAACCTAACCTCTTGTACTCCCACGAAGTCTATTCTATACCTAGCTAGTTCTTTTGCTACTAATGTTACCCCTCCTGTTCTATAAAGACTAATTACATTCCACGTGCCAAATGTCATAACCTTATTCCTTTGCTGTGGTCGTGCCAGAGAATCAGTCCCATTCTGAGGCTTATTGTATGGATTCGTAACAAGCTGTTTTTTTACGGTGATGAGTTGTTAGCCCTTCGCCCAACCCCCAAGCTGGAGGACCACCCCTTATCGGCTGTCCACGACTGCTTATTCAATATATTCGCAGCTACCCTCCATATCTGGAGGCCATCTCCTCTATCCGCAACCTGAAGACATGCCATGCCGTGGTGATAGGGACCCACAATACATGGATGACAGATAATCACATGAAATTAAAGTGTATATGATATCCTAGACCTTTCACGTCAGACGTGAAACATCATAAAGTCGCAAAACATTGTGAATTTGCTAGCCACAAATTTGTTAATTGAATGGAACTTAAGAATACTGTGTAGGAACTTACGCCTTTATTGCATTATTGATTTTATTATTTTCCGTGCAAGGAATACCTTATTTATTTGCCTTTGTACTATCAATAAAAAAACATGTTTTTTTGTACCAGTAATTATTTTAAGTGGCAGTCTTTGTATGTAAGTAGCCTACTTACGCTGTATTCTGAAGTATAGCTAACTGATTGCAATAAAACACTATTTTCGAATCCGTGATAATTTACATCACTACTCTGAATCTTGATCTTACCTTTGTGCATGAAGTAATGTTGAAAAAAAAAAAAACACGTTACGTACAACGAAAGCAATAAGCAAGTAAAATTACATCAATATCACTTTAGAATCTCGTGTCTCCACTCAGCATTGCCAAACCTACCCATGCTCTGGCTTGTAACTGAAGAAAGCTCTGCTCAAAAGCCTTTTAAGAGCTTCGCCACTGAAAATGAAACATGAAAGGGGAAAAGTGGAGGGGTTTATTAATAATTTTTATATTAAATTTATGATTTGATGACGTCATTAAGTAATTTCGTCATAAACAGACAGCATTCACAGATAGTTATAGTTAAGTACCGTAAAATAATTACGGAAAATATGAACTATGTAACTATTAATTCTCCTCACAGCAAGGTGTTTTTTAATTACACTTTCTTCCCGAATACAACTAAAAATTGGCATGATGCAAAATGAAATGATACCACAGTCTACTATATACAGTCGCGAAGCTCAATATGTAGTAAAAATGCAAACATGGGTAGTTGCCCACCACTAGGATCGCTACTATCGCCTCATCATCGCAGATCTCTCTCCTAGCAGCCGACAAAATACGTTACACTTTCGTTGTCGTGTTCTTTTGGAAAAATTAACACCTTCCTTCCATTATTGAAATATTAAATGCATAAAGTTAATTTATTATTTTAATGAAGTATATTAAATTCCACTATAAACTCGAAGATACCTGCAAGAAATAAGTTAATATAATTTTTGTTTGTGCAAAACGAACTGAAACTTACTATAATAGCTTCACTCATTCAAGATTATAGCGATAATGAACTATGAAACCGATAAATATTAATTTGCATTTCTCTTTACAACAATAATAATGGAAATATGAATTAATGGAGTAACTTACGTGTACCGGTACTTGTAGTGTAGGCCTATGTAGTTAACAAAGTGGGATGAGGTTAAGCAATAATAATCACACCAGAATTGGAAATAAAACGTGATCAATAAATTTTATTGTAACAGACTTTTTCTGCGTCTCTAGTAAAGCAACAAATAAAAATAACAACAAAATTGACAGCTATAATTAGAAACATATCCTTTGAAGAAAAAAGTAGGCCTAAGCAATAATAATCCCACCAGAATTGAAAATAAAACGTGATCAATAAATTTCATTAAAACAAACTTAATTTTTCTACGTCTTTAGTAAAATAACACATAAAAATAATAACAAAATTAATAGCTACAATTAAAAATATATCTTCTGAAAAAAAACTAGACCTAACCTTTATTTCTCTGGAAATTTAGCAGCCTAAGTAACAGAACTTTAACCGGTATCTAATGTCCTTTCGGTTAGATTGAAACATTTCATTGTGAAATTTAAGGATATAATGTATTCTAACAGTCACAAAGAACTTCAAAATTAAGAGTTTTGTTTCTGCACAGCATTCTTGTGGAAACCCAGGAACCTTTCTGAATCTTTCGGAAATCGGAAAAAGGATAACTCTGGCCTCTTTCTCTTACTGTTGCTACAATTTATAGCATTACAAACGTCTCCTCCTTGTCCCATATTATTATTCCAATTATTATATTTTAGCCATTAACATTTTCATTACAACCAATAACGAACATTTCACAAGCATCAATGTGAAATACGCAACGAGCTAGCACTCGATAGAAATACGACACAGTCCAAAGTCGACCATGGACAGTCTATTGTTTCTAGTTGCTAACCGCTTGGAGCGCTTTATCACGAGATTTGCAAAAAAAACACCTCAAGCTTCGCGACTGTATATAGTAGACTGTGATGATACCATGACAAACCGAAGTACAGGATAGACGAGAGTGACGATCTGAGGGCCCGCTTCCGTACAGGGGCAGTGTCATTTCCTCTAAGGCTACAGCCCAGTTTAGGTTTGTGTGTATTAATCGAAAATTATGGGCTAGAAAGAAAATATTGAGAATAGGACGCATTTTTATATGACTTTTATTTTTTCGATTAATACACACACACACACACACACACACACACACACCTAAACTGGGCTGTAACCTTAGAGGAAATGCCACTGCCCCTGTACGGAAGTGCGCCTCTTTATAAACTCAAAAAGATAGCTATTGTACATTAATTAATGGCAATCTCACAACATAAATTACATACCCATGTAGACTCAGTCGCGTAAACAGTAACTTTTCTGTGATGACCGTAATTTTCTGCGCATAATTGCATTCAACATGGTGTGCATGTATGGCTCAATGATAATTCCATTGGTAATTAGCAGGGAAAGGATTTATATGTAAATACATATTTACTTATAAAGCTAATATAATTTATATTTTGCATTATCTTTATGTTTCACAATGTGTAGGGTTGAAAAATCCTACTTTTATTTTCCATATTTTTCCATATTTTAGAGTTTAGTACATATTTTCGTTAATTTCCATATATTTTCCATATTTCATATAAAACAGTCCATATTATATTAGGTTTAACAATAAAACAAAACAAAATTCCATTAACTTTTAAAAATACATTTCAACAATAGAGATTTAAACACATGTTCAGTAATCCCTTTAACATCAGAGTTATTTGAAAATTAGCAGTCCTATCAACAATGGGAAAGTAAGTTACAAAACTGTATTAATTTAATTTAAAATTTTTAACAGACTTCAGTTGTGCAGCTCAACAGTTAAATGCCAGTCAGAGTACACATAGGTTCAGTTTTGTAAATCATACTATAAAGACGGTAAATATGCCAAAAGTACGTCATTCAGTCAATTTAAAATCAAAACTAACAAGTTACATTTCAGAATTTAAAGACGATGGTTTATCAACTGACAATAAAATATTATTTTGTAATTTGTGTCAGTGTGCAGTATCATCTACACAAAAGTTCCTGGTGCAACAACACATTACAACTAGTAAACATCAGGCCAACAAACAACTAAATTCCAAGCAGAGACAATTGTTTTTAACACAACCAACAACATCGAATGTAAGATCTGAGTTTAACATCGACCTGTGCCGTTCTCTCATCTCTGCTGATATTCCTCTCTACAAACTAAAGAATAAGGTCTTCAGGGAATTCCTTGAAAAATATACTCAACATACAATCCCGGATGAGTCAACACTTAGGAAGACGTATGCTCCATCCATCTACGATGAGACAATACAGAAGATAAGAGATGAAATTAAAGATAGTTCAATTTGGGTTTCCATTGATGAGACTCCCGACAAAGAAGGTAGACTTGTTGGTAATGTAGTTATCGGTTTGTTAAGTGAACAATATTCTGAACGAATTCTTTTACATTGTGATGTTCTAGAAAAGTGCAATAACAAAACTATAGTTAAACTGTTCAACGAAGCTATGGGTATCCTGTGGCCAAAGGGTATTATGTACGATAATGTGTTATTCTTTATTAGCGATGCTGCCCCTTATATGGTCAAAGCTGGACAAGCATTATCTGTTGTATATCCTAAATTGACTCATTTTACTTGTGTGGCGCATGCATTTCATCGTGTGGCAGAAGTGGTCAGAGACAATTTCCCTAAAGTAGATTTGTTGATTTCATCAGTGAAAAAAGTATTTCTCAAAGCTCCCAGTAGAGTTAACGTGTTGAAAGAAATGTACCCTGAAATTCCATTGCCACCAAAGCCAATTTTAACTAGATGGGGTACATGGCTAGAAGCAGTTGAATATTATGCCGAACATATAGACTCTATTAACAATGTTCTCCTTGCATTGGACTCTGAAGATGCAGTCTCAATTGATACTGCGAAAACAGTTACCTGTGACATAAGTGTGAAGAATGACTTAGCTCACATTCAGCATACATTTTCATGCATCATAAAAACGCTCAAAAGTCTCCAAAATAGGCACCTTTCACTATCTGAAAGTTTTGAAATTATAAATAGTACTGTGGAACAACTGAATCGTGGTAGAGGTAAAGTTGCAGATGCAGTAAGAGCTAAGGTGGACACTGTACTTTCAAAAAACCCTGGATATGAAGAACTACAAAAGGTTGTTGCTGTGATGAGTGGTGAATCAACAGTGAAGATTAACTTGGACTTATCCCCAGCAGACATTGTGAAATTGAATTATGTACCAGTTACTTCTTGTGACGTCGAACGCTCTTTTAGTCAGTATAAATCTATCCTCAGAGACAATAGAAGAAGATTCACTTTTCAGCACTTGAAAGAAATGTTTGTAACCTATTGTTATGGTAACAGACAATAAAAATTGTGTTTTGTTGAAACTACATTGGAAGATAAGGTACGTCCATTATATTTTTTGTTTAGTTTGATTAAAATGTACCAATATTTAACGTACATAGTCATTTTTTTATAATTTTAAGTCCATATTTAATTCCATATTTTGGTAAAAATCCATATTTAATTCCATATTTTGGTAAAAATAACTACATATATATTTACATATTTCATATATTTTTAGTCCATATAAATCCGTTCCCTGGTAATTAGCCTTTCATTACTTTGTAACGCAACATGTAACGTATCTGGTTGTCACTTTTGACTCTCCCAGTACACAGAGAAGCCACCTATCCTACTTCCCATTCATGTCCACAAATCTAGAAGACATGCCAGAGATCACCTTTTGACCACTTTATTCAGGAGATGTCACCTAATGGAATTAAACCACTACAACTTACATAGCATCGTGAAAGTTACCTGTTTAACCTTCAATTCTTCCTTGAAATCATCCAATTTAGCATTGTGACGAGCAAATTTGTTTATCTTCTGTTGGTCTTCATATGTAATATGCACATCTGAATCCTAAAATAAATAAATTAAATTATTATATATATATATATATATATATATATATATATATATACACATATAGTTCCACATATTATTTACCCACTGTAATATTATGCACGACGCATCAATGAGCTTTTCTATAGCACGCAACACTGAAACTTCCAACTTGCATTTTTCTAAGTTCTACCGTGCGGGAACCTGGCTGGTTAGGTTAGGCTTTTCGTATTCCTTAGGCCTACATATACGAATCTGTGCCGGGTTAAGTTAGGTTAGTTTAAGCTTTTAGTATGCTTTGCATCTATGAATCTGCGCGAGGTTGGGTTATTTTGCGCTTTTGATATGCCTTCCATGTATTAGGTGAAGTTAAATGTGCGTTTTGCATTCATTTTGAAGTGTTCTACCTCCTTATTTTATGTGTTAATCATCACTTTTAGGTTACCTACACCAGACCAATTGTTTCCAATTTTCAGCTATTTTATAATGTTTTCAAGTCAAGTGTCGTCCTACGTGAATTCTTCACATTCCAAACTACATTCACCCTGAAAATTAGAACATTTTCCCACTTCTTTCGTTAAAAAGACTTAAGTGTTGCGTGCTATAAACATCAAAATACTATTGTATATTATATTAATAATAAGGTACTAATATTTTGTTACATTTAATTGAATATTGATAGTATCCAATCCCAGTATAATAGCTTAGAAATTTTCACAAGTTTCAGCAGTGTTACTAACAGATCGTTATATTTACGGCAACTACAAATGTTTATACTTTTCACGGTGAAGTTATTAAGGTACAATTACCTACAAATGACTTTTGTAAGTAATTATGCCTATGTCTAAATGCATTGTTCTATCAAAATCTACATAGGCTTATTTGTATTACCGCCTGGAAAGCTCCTTTAGAACTCGCAGAACTTCCAGAATTAGCCATGTTAACAAGCTTAACAGAGTTTCATACACTAAAACGATGCTTCACACTTTCACAAACTTCTCAAATCTCAGGCACCGATATCCACTATAAATCCATGCACGCTGGTCTTCGCACAGTCCGCTTGATCGTACGATCTGAAAAACATAGGCCTGCCGCCTGTTGCCGATAACAGTGGTTGAGTTGCCAAAGTTACAGTTCTCACGTGGTGAGTGCTCAATAGCTGCCTTGGCGACACACAATGTTAGCATTGATACGTTTCGTTTTTTATTCTTTGTCGATTTTTGTATTGTTTTTTTACCTTCGCATAAATTGTTAATGAATGTTTTAACGTCAACTGTGCTATAATGTTAACGGATTTCCAGGTGTTAGACTGACGGGGATACAATTTATGTATTGGCAACACTGCCCAATTTAAAAAAAAAAACTAGATATAGGTTAGGTCTATATTTACGTGTATGTACATCACATTTGCTGTCGTAACGGATATGGTGTGTAAAATCTTATTAGTTGGCACAGGACTAACTAGTGCAGTGACTGGCTTTATTTTACGCAAAACGTTTTCCAAGGGTATATATTTGGTCGCCTGGGATAAAGCTAAAACTGCTGGCGGTAGACTAATTACAGATGCAAGTCCTACTGATCCAAACTGTATAGCAGACCTTGGTGCTCAATACATCACATCATCGCAAGACAATTTTACAGAACACAGTGTTGTATATGAGTCACTGATTGGTGCAAAGTTACTGGAACCATTGTGTAGCAAGATAGATGGAATGAGAGACTTGCCACCTGATACAAAACAATTTGTGGCAACTCGTGGAATGAGTGCTTTGGTGAAACATTTTCTTTTCGATGTTGCGGATGAAATACATTTTGAACATGAAGTAATAGCACTTAATGTGGAGGATAGAAGCTGGCTTGTTGAAACAAAATCTGGAGTTAGAGGAACATTTGACATAGTTATCCTAACAATCCCAATACCACAAGTTCTTCAACTTATAGGTTTTATTCAAGAAGTTATAAGTAAAAATGAAAAGATTGAGCACAATCTGAAAGCAGTAGACTTTACCTCAAGATATGCATTGTGTTTATTTTTTAATTACAGTGTTGAATTCAGTACAGGTTGGGACTCCAAATATATTTACGATGATGAGATTTTTCGTTATATTTCTATCGAAAATCAGAAAAGAAATGAGCAAAACTGTCCTTCAGCAGTAGTATTCCACACATCTGTACATTATGGTGCCAAGAATTGCAATAGAAATCTAAGGGATGTTGAACATGAACTTACATGCCGTGCAAAAAATTTATTTCCGGATTGGCCCACTCCAGCATATGTCATGTGCAAAAAATGGGAATATTCACAAGTCAAGACTCCATATTCAGGACAACCAGGGTGCATTATACTAGAAGAACAGCCACTACTTATTGCTGGAGGAGATAGTTTTACATCATCACATTTTGATGGCTGCATTATATCTGCAGTAACATTAACTAACAAAGTAATTCCTACAGTCATGCAGTACACTTAAAAAAACATTATGAATGAATGAATGAGAATAGCCTATAACATGAGGCTGAAGAAGATGAATATTTGCATCTGAAACAATAATTTTACCAACTTTTGTAGTATTCACTTAACATTGGCTCCTTTTTTGGAGGGGAAAGAGCTTTTTAGACTGGACAATATAGTAGGGCCTATATGGTGCAATTATGTGACATAAGATTTACACAACGCTGAATGTTCACCTGTTACAACATAGGACATAACATTGACAATGACCATAACCAATATTCGAATCTCTCTCCCCCATGCAATATTGAACTGTGGATCTACGCTGTTGTATGTACAGTCCTAGAAACAATAAAATAAGTCAATGTTGCCAATATAAAAACTAATGAACAAAATAACTAAAAGTAACTAGTTAAAAAACAACTATCTCAAATTAAATTTAAAACTTAAAATTCTTAACACTAATTACACAATATAAACACACCCTCACTGTGGGTTATCAACACGCAAGGACCATGCAGTTCTGATGGCTCCCAAGCCGAAATTAGTGAACTAAGGTAGTTTTAAACCTAGTTCAAATTAACACGTGAAAGTAATATATACATATTTTATTCCTAAATTAAATATAGCATTAGTAGCCTAAGAATTTAAAGTAAATTTATCAGTTCTAGAAAGGAATAACTCGGAACTAGACCTTGTGTCGTGTACACTCCCTACATCTACATGTTGAGGTCACAGCTGTGGGTCGCACGTCTCTTGGATCCTCCAATGTTCACTATGAGTGTGCCATCTAGTGTCCAAACGTTGTTCAGTGTGAACTTAATAATTGCCTTCTTCATGATGTTATGTCCCATTACCGTCAAGTCTTCCCTTAGGGTGATATACGAATTCTTAATTACAAGAAATAATCTTTAATAAGATAAATTATAAATTAAGAACCTTTTTATGCCATGAAATTTACTAGTCCTAATGAAATGATAAGATTGAGTCATTTCCAAATAACAAGTGACTATTGACAGTATAACTACATAATACAATTTGAGAAAATTAGTACAGATAAAAATAGTTGATATATTGTAGGCATTGTCAGATACAGGCATTTTAGTAATTGAATTAAGAACCCTGAACTGCAATAAAAATGTTATGCCATTATTTTCATAACCTGTAAAATAGTAGCTTGTAAGTCTAAACATGAAATACCCATGTTTATTCACAGTGATAGATGATAATATCTTCTGTGTTGTGTCACGTAATGAATTCACCAATTTGTCCACTTTTTCCGGCCATTTTTAGTACGTTCCCTTGTTTAGCATAAACAGAAACTTTAAATTGTTCAGTACCAGTACCACAAACTGTTGTAACTTATCCTGGATATTTGATGCCACTGTAGATAACACCACACCAATCTCTTACCAGCAATTGAATTATACTCTTGTCGATACTGCAGTCTACCTCCTTTGTTGAGGACTGTTTTGTTTCACTTAGTAACAAAACATGCTATGATCACCTATTTTTCCAAGGACAGCTACCTTAAAGATGCACGTTGTTTTCCACTAATTGGTATAATGTTTTGAAATAACTTTTTGTCTTCAGAAACAGTAATGTCATCATACACAAAATGGCATTTAACATTGATATCAGATTCTTGTATGTTGTTAAAAACGTCTTTCTAGTTCTTGACTGCACTTTTTCCACTTACAATATTTTGCCAGACGTACCTGAGTATATTGCTCCAGTATGATCATGTCTTCATCATTCCGAATTCCTTGAATCATTAGTCATCATTTGACATTGTTGCCACCTCATGCATCCGTTTTTAAAGTGTGCAGCAGCAATATCAGACCATACAATCACTTTCACAAGTATCAGCTTTACTGAAAGCTTTTGCTTCAGGCGTGGTATGCCTTGGGGTATTAGACATAACAGCATAATACTGAATGTGCAATTCATTAGAATCCTTTTTTTTTCTGTAGTGCAGGATTGTAGTATTAGAAACTGAAGAAACTGCAACAGCAATTCGACGAGTTGACATTAGACTACTTTATTCTTTGCAAAATTAGTCTGCTTTATAATTCAGATCATTTCTCTGCTTTTGTAATTTCTTTGTCTGTCTCAGTATGTTGAACAGATGTTCACTTTTTTTACCTTAACTTTGAAAAAGGAGAATGTATTTTTCTTTCAAAACATCCCAATGTTCCTCCACCAATTTTCCTTCAGCCTGCTGATCCATTTTTATAAGTGATCTTGATTTGATTCCATCTGCAAGTAGTGATCTGAGATGGAGTGAAATCATGTTTCTTTCTAAACTCATGTCACAAATTTCATGCTTTAAATTTGTCAAAAGTAGAGATAAATTTTCGTAGTATACACAATAGCACACCACATGTTTTGGCTAACCAACTGAACCCACTCAGGACACAAAAAAAGCAAAACTTGGGTAGTTTTATTAGGTCACAGCTACCATATACTATTCTTCACAAAATAGATATGTTACTTTAAGAGTAACTGATGCATTTCTTCATATTGTTGCAGCCAGGTAATTGTCGAGACATGGTGTGTTTCTAATAAAATTCTACGACCTTGTTCAATTTCATTAATAGATTTCGAATGTTGAGGTCCTGAATGATTTCCTCTTCCTCTCGTTGGAGAGAAAAGTTCTATAATCATTCTGTTACGTTTACTTGGACTTTCAGGATGGGCATCTGAAACTTTTCTCTTTCTGAAGACTCATCCACATATGAGCTGCTCGTTTTTTCTTTCATCTATATCCTATGGTTACTTTCAATAGTTCTTATAACCTTTCTCATATGAATAATATATTTATCCCTTTTATTGTTTTTTTTCTCTTCCAATTGGTTTCTTCTGCTCATTTTCCTTTCCGTAGCAGAGGGAGGTGTCACTGCCCTTTAACCTATAACATATAAGTATAAAAATATCAATATGAAAGTTGGCATTAAAATGCATGCTGAGGTGAAAGGAATTTTAAATATTAAATATTTCTAAATAAAGCTTTCCTTATTTTTCTTCTTTTTTGGATACATATCAACAATTTTGTGATGCTATAGACTTATTACAATCAATGTGAACCTTCTACAAAATGTACTAGAATATACCTACAGGTTTATTGTAAATTAGAGTAGGCTACACAGTTCTGTAATGACTTTGGTTTTCATGGAAATAAATGGTGAATTTATATGAGTGTTCATTTCTTTTTATGGTATGGTAGGCATAATTGAGAACACAATTTCGAACTATTTATGGAAATATAAAGAGTATTATTATGCAACCAGTGTTCCACTTTGAGATGTACAGATTATGACGAAAAAATATATAACAATATCGATGATGTTCACGTGAAACAGCTTATCCCACAAAAGAACAATTTTTCAGAAACAGCTATCATTAAATTTTAACACATAATTTTTAATTACTTTATATGAAGGAATGTAAACATACTAATTGTAAAAAAAACAAAACAAAACAAATCTTCACGTTTTGTAATTAAATTTTAAGTCATTTGCATTAATTACAGCAAAAAAGTCGCATTTAAAAATTAGAGTTAAGCCCTCTTACCTAAACACCATCGATATAGTTAATGAGAAAGTAGTTTTTTATTACGTCATATTTTCGTGGAATCATCAAGTATTCTTCGAATAATCAAGAAGAAAGATTACTCCACTTCTCTCGAAAGTTTTGTGGAATGCTTTTCTAACTGCATTATTCATATATTAATGCTAATATATTTAATTACAAGGGATTTTAAGCTATGTACTGTGTATCTATAATAATTTATATTGTTATAATATTCAAGCCAGAGTTGGGTAAGTTACTTTTTAAAAGTAACACAGTTACAGTTACTGTACAAAAAAAAAGTAAACGAGTTATAGTTACAGCTACCAGTGTTACAGTTAGTTACTTTTATATAAAATTAACCTACATTAAAAATTAAAATTATGTCTTTTCCCTACAATTTATCTAATTTCATACAAATAATGGATGCCTATCAACTAGGGTTACCATGAGAAGAAATTCTATAGGAGGACATGGAATCTAAAATAAGAGGGCATTGCTGAAAAAAGGAGGACTTTTTAAAAATTGGTATGAACAAAATTAAAGATAAACACCTTAGTTATTTTTCTCACCAGTTGCTAGATCAGTATTACATCTATACCCTACTTATTGGTGGAGCCCACTTTGTACACAAGAGCCTGAAGAGACAAACTTCTATCTTGTAACAAATAACTATGGAATTGTTCACAGGACATGTCCTTGAAATTATATGATGATACCTCTGACTGTCTCCATTAGCATGTGATTTCGTTCTTTTGTCCATTGAGCGATATTAAGGAAAATACTCTCTAAACACTTTCATTGTGACTTAGGATAAATAAATAGAATTGACGTTTTTAAGTTCTGAGGAAGTTTCAGTGCTCGCAGAACTATTGGAACTGAAAAATTTGCACCATTCTTTATCTAAAGTTAAATCTATGTCCAAATTAACTTGACTGGTATATCTTTGTATATTGCAGAATAAAATTGATAAAATAGCTTAGAATCATGAATAGTGACATTTTTAGAGTGTAAGAATTCAATGCATGTCAATAGATTATCATATTTTGTTTTTTTTTTTTTTTATGTGCTCCAGCTTCAACCATTGAAAACAGTTAAATTCTTTCATAGGTTTTCACCATTTGTTTAGATATTCTATGCACAATATTGCACATTAATCAATATTCATATCAATTCCAGTTGAAATGCGAAATGCCGGACATTTCAAATTTTTTTTTAAATGGCTGCCAGACAGGATAAAATGATTGAAAAAGAGGACATGTCCTCCTTGTGCCAGATAGATGGTAACCCTACTATCAACTAGGTATGCGAAAAATGAACTTTAATAAATTGACAATTTGTCAGTGAGCAGTTATTCCAATGAAGCTCCTATAACAAAATAATGTGGTTGAAAAATGAATCAATAAATCCAGGGTCTAGTAATACCAATATAAAGAGTACTATACTAAAGTAGTATGTATGTCTGTTTTTTTTTTTTTTTAGTTTGTATTTACATTTGTATCTATTTTATCTTTTTTTTTTTTCATGTTATCTCCAATTTTACGTTCTAAGCAAATATTTGTATTGTCTATTGTAATTGGGGCTTTGCCCTGTTATAAACATAAATAAATCAATCCACACCAGGCTAGTACCTTTTGGCTTTACTCCATACATCAGTAGTAGTTGCTACAACATCTACCTTCTTAAGCTCATCTTGGACTTCCAATTTCATTCTTTCAAAATCTTTATTTAATCTTTCGCTCACAGTTTTTCTTGATATAACTGACAATGAATCTGGCAAACCTAGACAAACAAGTTTTAGACATGATGGTTCCTCAACTATGCAGAATGGCTGAGCAGTATCCATGACTGCTTTATCAAACATGCTTTGTGTCACACATGAAGTTGAAGATTTGCATCAAGAATCGAGAGTGGCTTGTTCTGAAGTTGAGCCTCTAATTGATATTATCTGTACATTTTCTTTTGATACCTTGTATTTTCTTTTCCTCAATTTTTCTTTTCATACTGTGGATGTTTGCACTGAAGGAAAAAGAAAATTACATATACTATACCTGGATTATACAGGTAGTTATTTCCCAGTCAGAAGAATGGCACATGTTCTCACTCTCTTGATTTAAATAAATAAAAACTTCATAAGCAAATATCTCAAATCTAATATATACCATGTCCCTAAATGATTATCGTGGTTTCAGGTGGTTGGTAGGACTTTACAAACAAAAGTGGATGTAATGAAAGAAGAGCTGTGAAAGTTTAGTGTAGTATGTTTGCTGCATTTGTTTCGCATCTTTGTTGCACCACAGCATCAGATTTACAAAATTGCGACTCCCATGCATCAGCTTTTTTCTGTGTTGCAATTTGCGAAGTGTGATTCTCTAGTTTCTGCATAGGGAGCTTTCTGATGGCAATTTAGAGTTGATCTTCCTCCAGTAGCGGCCCGCAGTTTCAAAGGTTGGCAGTTCTGCATGAAAAATAGTGTATTTAGCAAACACATGCTGTTTATTGCATCTAAATCGGATAAAGCCTGTAATTATAGTGCCTTCTCAAAGTTGACTGTGCACCCAAAATTGTACTCCAACTATCCATGCGCCCTACCCACTCCATGCGCTACACTTCTCCCACCCGGCACAACTAAGTCACCTAGTGGATATATGCCCCACATGTTGATACCTGAATGAACAACCATCAGGAACTTTCTATCATTCGAACGCTTTTAACTCCTACCGAATTTCGTTACGCCAACTTGTTTAGCCTACACCCGTACTGGCAGACGGAATTATAAGACATTGAGCTGGGAATTCTCTGTGCAATTTCTCTTTTAATTTAGAAAAGGGTTGGTCGTTTAGGTTTTCATTTCATTCATTTTAAAATAAAATATTTCCTTAGACACACTGACTAATCACATCACACCACCCACAATGCTTAACACACTGGAACTGTAATGATATACAGTAAATCCAGAATCCTATGTGTTCTCCTAACGCAGGTCATAAAGAGATGAGGGTGTTGGCAGTACTTTTGTATATTCGGAGAGAGCTGCTTCGGTTGCAGCTCTAATGCAGTCTTATGGGACGGTGAAGAAAACCAGTTTTCTGCTGCCGACTACCCTACGTTGAGCTCCAGGAACTGCCAATCACAGATCCGAAAAGTACACTACAGATAAAATTCTCGAGCAGTTCAAGGCTCCTACAGACAGTAAAATCTCGAATCGAAGGAGAATGAATTGGAAATATAAATGGAACAGTGAACTAGATTACATAAAAGCACATTTTACATTTTAAATTTTGCAAGTCCATGTAAATGGCGGTTCTGCAGCTCTGCAGTTCTTATTGTAGAGTCGCCCCTGTCTTCCCCCATCCGATAACATTCGTCTATGGTATAGACAGTTTGAAATGACTCAATGCATCTGTAAAGGGAAGAGTTCAGGATGTCCACATGTGCTCAACAAAGGAGTCAAGAATGTCAGAGCAGCTTTCGTACATAATACACAATCGCCCTACCTCACATCAAGTGATTTCTTTCTGTGGGGGGTATATAAAAGGATCATATGTACCTGCTAACTTGGCAGAATTGAGAAGAAGGATTGTTGCTGCTGTTAGTCACCATGTCTGGGTGATAGACTATCGGCTGGATGTCTGCTGTGTGACAAATGGTGCTCACATTGAATACTTAAAAGGTACATTACGAAAACTCGTACAGCTGCTCTTTACTCCCGTGTAACATTTGTTCTTATACAATATATTGCAAGCAAAGGAATTGAACAACTTTGAAATCCCGAAAATCATTTACGGACACTCTGTATATATATAAAATATTTGAACTCAAACCACTATATTATATTATTAATAAACACACTATGTAATGTGACTACATACTTACATTACTGCAAGTATCACATTTACGCAGACGACTTACAACTCTACATACACTCACGACTAGACGAAATTGATACAACTATTGGCAAAATTAATCATGACTTGAATCAAGTTTCTTCAGGGGCGAAAAAGTTCGGACTTAGGTTAAATGCTAGTAAGTCACAAGCTATAATAATTGGACATAAGAGACACTGAACACAATGAACAACAGACATATCCAAATTATTACAGTAAATAATGCCACTATTCCATACCATTCCGTCGTCAGAAACCTCGGCATTTTCTTGGACGAAAATTTAAATTGGGAATGCCAAATAAAGGAAATATCCAAGAGAGTGTGCTATACCATGCATTCTCTTGACCCATTCAGAAACTTCCTCCCGCCAGAATTAAAACAGACTTTAGTGCAAACCCTCGTACTACCACTGTTTGACTATTGCGACGTAATACTTACAGACTTGACAACTGACCTTTCAAACAAGCTGCAACGTGTGCACAATGTGTGTGTCAGATTCATCAGTAATGCTCACAAATTTGACCACATTACACCCTCGTTCAAATCTTTATCCTGGCTGCAACTTAGTAACCATAGAACACTTCATTCGCTCTCTCTTCTGTTTCGAGTTCTCCACACTTCTACTCCAAATTATCTTCATTCCCGGTTTAACTATTTATCCTCCAGTCACAATCTAAACACCAGGTCACAGGAGAGCCAAATCCTAGCAATTCCTGCCCATAGAACATCCCACTATTCATCCTCTTTTACTGTCTCAGTCCCCCGTGAATGGAATTCTCTACCTCAGAAGATTAGGGGCTGCCAGACAATAACCACTTTCAAGAAAAGGCTAAACGATTTCTTACGGGCGCAGTCAAATTGAAGTTATACTTGTGATCGAGCTTAATAATTTAATTTAATTTAGGTATGACTATCATTACTATTATTATTATTATTATTATTATTATTATTATTACATAATTATTTTATTGGTGTTGTGAAGATGAAAAGAATTGTCATTGTATTATATTAATTATGTATTATATTGTCTTGTATTGTAGTATTGTATTGCTTTGAATTGTATTGTATTAATTATGTTATATTCATAGCATTGTAGTAATTTTCTATCATACTGGTTGAGTGGAAGAGAAGGCCGAATGGCCTTAACTCTGCCAGTTAAAATAAACCATTATTATTATTATTATTATTATTATTATTATTATTATTATTATTATAAATGACAATGTCTAATCTGTATATGTTTCTTTAAGTCTGCTGTGGAACTTCGACTGCTTTGCATCCTTTTTCCACCAATGCACAGTTTACAACGAAACAAATCATTTTCCCCATTCGTATTGAAAAATTCAAATACATCGGCATGAGCTGGTCAGCATATAATCTTCTCTGCTTCCTTTTCCATGTCTGAAGAAAAATTATTGAAGTGAATGTAATATCAAAAATCGGATGTTATTCTTGAGTCATGTGTCTGCGGTAATATACTCATTGTTGCGTATAACATTTCCAAATAAAAAGAATGTACATAAACTATAATTGAGGAGTGACTGTAGTATTCATAAGAAGTTTATTTCTAACAATTCGAAGGAAAATTTTTGGATTTGCACAATTATTTTAATGTATTTTATAGCAGACATATTGTTACATCGCTAATGACGTGAGCAAAACAAGGATGCAGAACACAAGTGAGCGATATGTGGGAGGGGGAGCTCAGATGGTAGCAACAGAGAGAGAGAGAGCATACGAGAACAGAACATGTTAAAATGTGCGTAATTTAAAATGTGATGCAGAAAGAGAAGCACACATTTATTAATGTATTATTGTATTGCTACCCACGATAACTAGAGAATTGAAAAAAAAAAGTAAATACCAACTCTGGTTCAAGTGTTGGAATAGTTATAACTGTGTACATAGTATGTATATTAAAACAATCGTGGATAAAAGGTATTGCAGAAAAAGGTAAAATAAAAGCTTTTACTTTAAACACTTGATTTCTTCATTTATACACCTTTGTATTTAGGTATGTACCTCTTTACAATATTAATTATATTTATCCATTCCTAAAACATAACTGAATATTTTTTATATCACTTTTAAAATCAGTTGAATATAATGCATCTAGCTGTCACATACATGGAAAGCTCTCAAGTATGAAAGAAGGTCCCAAACACACCATATATATACACATACATTCACACACAAAATTATCATTCGTTTGCCCATATTAACAGCATCATATAATAATTATAATAAAAATATACATGACAAATTTCACACAACACAGCTGGTGGAGGGAAAAGAAACTTAAATAGATTCCTGTATAGAAAGTCGGTAATTGCATAATATTACTATCATGCTGAAAGCAGCCATCAGGCAGCCTTCAATCTAGGCAAAAGGTGACTACATTTTATAGAATCTTGCATAATATTTCACTTTTCATTGACGAGTAAGGTTTATCCATAACAAGAGGTCTACTTACACTGTTTCAATAACTGCAAATATTAAGCATTAATACTAGGGTTACTCATAAAATCTTCACATTTTAAGTCTGATTGTAGAAGTAATTTTATTTGTATGTGCGCAGCTTTGTGCTTTCAGTGTACATTAATCTAACATCTGGGATATTATATTTCACGCGACATTATCTACCGTTTACATTATACCATATATATAAAATGAAACAATGTAACCTATAAAACTTGTTAAAATTATTGAATTCTAACTGTATAAATTAAAAATTTTATCTGAAAATAAATTACCAAATTGCATTAGGTAGACTACAATAAGAAACATAGATTATAATTTGGTGTACCTTCCGTTTGAAATAACTGTAACTAATTATTAGGAAACAGGCTATTACGAAATAAAAGATTATTGTTTATTTAACAACGCCTGCAACTGTAGAGTTATATCAGCATATATATATAATTTTTAGCAATAATTACCTTAAAGGTAATAAGAAATTATGTATATAATTTTAATAACAACAGAAACGGTACCGGTAATCGAAATGAAATATTAAGAACAGGTAAATATGAATGCTTGTATACAGTACAATCTGGAAAATGTGTTTATTGATCACGAAATAAACTTTTGTAGCATTACAGATTTTCTGTATTTTGAATAATACGTTTGGGAGGAGTGAAAAAGCCTATGAATTTATTCTATGCATTAACATATCGCAACAGCTAATTTAGAGAATTTGAACATACATAACACTGCATAGGTATATAAACAACAATGAGGTGACAAACTACTTACTGATCTGAGGGATCAGTCAGAAGCTCTGCCATTCTGATAGAGACAGTAAAAAAAATATACATTTTTTTCAGTCTGTAACTATTTCGTCTTCACTGGACAATAGCAGAGAGTTCATGTTGTAATGGTATTTCATTTAGTTCGCAGTAAATTAATATTATGCTTTACATATTAAACTACAAACCAGTTCAAAAACATATATGTAATGAGACTGTTTATATAATTACACATGCAATCGCCTTTTACCTAGATTGTTGTCACACATTATTTTGAGACAATAGCAATTCAAATTATGTAAAATAAAACCTGTTTTATAAAATTACAACAAACCTAAATAATTATCTTCCCTTGCATATCAGTTGAATTTGACATCTGCTAAGCAAGCACAGTTTTTTCACAGTCACAGATGTATCGATATCCTAGAACATCACTCTCAGTTCGTTTCAGTCACACATGAATGAGGAAGCCTTGATCAATATTACAGTAGTTTAATACTTTCATCGACAAAATTTATTGTATATTAGAGATAAACGTCCATCAAATGAAACATGCACATAAATGAACATCTCACATAAACTCTTCTTACTATGTACAAATATGGAAAGGAAAAAGGCTTAAAATGCAATGGGCATCTTTTATGTATAAGTACTCCTGTTATATGATCACATACGACAACCTTGTTACACTGACTCCAAAACTTAAGCTTAAAAAATTGACAACATGAAGAGAACAGGTAAGCTTACAAGAAGCCAATAAACTCCCGTAAGTTTACCTTCTTTGAAAACTGACCATAAGACAAGAGTCTAATATGGATAGAAATTGATACATTTTACAATTTAGGAACTAACTGGGGTGATGGCAATTCTTCATCCACACACGCGGTATTTAGGAATGGAATTTATACATTGCACCTAAATGGACAATAGGCTATATGTGAATATATTCCACAATGAATATAATATTAGCAAACCACCGAATGACTTTATTCATGGTTATAAAATATGTTAATATTGTGTCTGAACAATATTATGTATCTGGTGAGACAAGAGCACAATATACTGTATAACTGAAACAGAGGAAAGAGTCTTAATAAAATTGTTTAACTTATTTTGAATTTAGTAATTCGCAACTAAATACTCTGATATCACACTACATAAATCTGAATGTTAACACAGTATTGCGCTACTTTAATTTTGAACACCATGTCATATAATACACTATGTAATGGAGTAATTTTACAATGAGTCAAAGTACTGTTTTGAAGTCATAGCAAGTACATAGCAACTTTATATAAAGAGTAAAACTTCTATCTCATATTATATTAATGAAAAAGCTACAGAGAGAGAGAATGGAGCTGCTGCATTATGACTGAAGTCATAGCATGTCTTTTGCAAATTCAGGAGAACCTAATAATTTATATCCCTCCCATAGGAACAAGGTATGTCCTTGCTTATGCCATCTTCACATTACTAAGGAAAAATACTACTGGTGGAGATCATAATCAGCACAGACATAATCATTTTTAAAATGAAGATGGTATTAAAAAAGATGACAAAAAGAAAGTTCGTTGTCAATATTTCATTGATAAGGAACAAAGTTTCTGAATAAGTATTTTATTTTATTTCCCTATGGACCAGAGGATTTTAGAAACAATGTAGAGGCGATACAGGTGCAAACTTCAGGTCTTCTCTAATTCTAACCATGGAGGAGGGCCAGGAGAAGAGACAGAAAATGTTGAGTTCATGGACTTACTGAAAAATATTCTGGGCTGCGAAAAAGTTATTGATGATAATGTTTGAGAATGGATGGGACAGAATAATACTACTGTGAAAAATGAGTGAAGGTGAAGTAAAGATGGGTGTTGATGTTAGTGTTTACAGAGCAAGAATAGGTGGTTTCAATATAAGAAAGAAGACAAGATCACAGTATTGGAAAGAAGTTGAGATGGGCAATAGGAGAGTTGTAATAATATTGTTAGTAATTAGAGTAATTGAAAAGTACCGAGTAAACGTGGTTAACAGCTGGTGCCACCAAAAGTGTGTAATGAGCAATTTTCCTAAATGCTGAAAAAGAGTATAGGGGATCACTAATAAATAAAGAAATTTTGCAGATAATGATTTAAAGAAATTAAATGATTGGATGATATATAAAGTAGGCCTACATATAATTTTATGGCTATAAACATTCATATATTCAATATAAACGAATATTAAATATTTCAAAATATGTCTTAATTAAATGTATTATTACACATCTTAATCTTCTGTCCAATATACATCTAAAAATAAATAGTTCAAACATAAAAGCTACTTTTAGATTCTCACATCTTAAAAATTCTATCATATAAAAGGCTTGGTAAAGTATATAAAATACAATTCCTGTCACAAATTAGATTAACCATTTCAAATAAACAATTACAAAAATATGATTTATATTACGCAAACAATAACAAAATTAAGCTTAAGTGATTTTTTTCTTGGCAAGTGCTATGAATTTATATTTTGAGAAACATGCTTTCAGAAGTATTTTAGAAAGCAATCCACAATGCGTTTTTTTTTCTACTCATATAAATAAAGCCAATCTCAAGTAATCATATTTTATTATGTGAAATACCTTCACTTCTTTACCTGCATGATTAATTTTTACTACTGATATGTCTATAATAACAACTTACTTTGCTCAAACATTTTTTAAATGGGTATCCTGTTTTAAAGGATGCAATCATATATGAACTCCGAATTGTTTTCTACTAATTAATGTTGATATTCGTAATGAAATGCAACAAATCTTAATATGTTGTGGTTTAAAAATAATAACAATAATTACTATTATTATCATTATAACACAAAAACTGTTAACATGAGAATGACAAGGTAAACGAAGGTAATCTAAGAAAACTCGTACTGAAAAGCTTTGATAATCACAAAATTAATATCTTAATTGAACTGTGGTAAGCTGTAACCATATGACAGCTATGGTACACGTATGTCAGAAAAATCTGCTAGGTGCAATACCTTCTACAATAAACAAGCCTTCACTAATGTTAACAAAACTGAATCATCAGTTTCAGTGTCTGCCACACTACACCAAGTAGTAATGGTTTGTAGTTTTGAGATTATCTTAAAGCATGGGATTCTATCAGCATTTAATAATATAAGAATGAAAGTGGTGTATATTTTAGTGAAATTCAAGTCACTCATAAGGCAATATTTTTATATCAAAGTCATCTAATCTCTAAAAACTTAATTAGAAGACTTAAATTTTATTGCAGACAACATTGCTTCAAGCTATTAACTAGTTTAAAATATTTTTTTTATTCACCGGCATTCATCCACTAAGAATAAACATATCAAGTTTAAGTTTTACGAACAAAAATGCAATAATTCATTTTAATAACACCATTACCATTAGTCTCTCAGACAATAGGCTGGCTGCCCTTTTAGGGCAGCATTCTTGTTAGTATGATATTTTCGCTCACAATATGATCAAAGATGATATTCAAAACAATACTATATGAAAGGCAATGACAAATCAGGAAAAGGGGGGGGGGGGCGGGATGGCAGCCATCTTTTGGGTCCCCTTGCCCCTTCCTCTATCATGCAGACTAATAACTAATTAAGTATATAAAAAAGAATGAGTATGGTATGTGTGCGCGATTGCAGACCTTTCCTCTTCATGCTTTGTGGGGACTACCAAGCTATTATAACACAACTGATCAGACCATTTTCAATAGTACTTAAGACAGTTTGTATTATAAAAGAGTCATAACATTAAATTAACCAACAATTACGAATTATGTTTGCACAACAGGGCATTCTGAACTATAAATAATTGGTATTCATGCATTATCATTTTGAAGTACATAAAATTTCAATCTTATATCTCGGTACTGGATTGCACAAATTTTTTAATTATATTTTACTATATTTACTTGTAAGCCCACATTTTTTGCCAAATTTTCCATTAAAAGAGAGTGTGGCCTATACACGAGACACTGTAAGGAGAATAAACCAGTGAAGCGGTACACTGCCTTGCTGAGGTAGCAGAAGAGTTCAGCCCACTGCAATGTTATATGAGTCAGGATGGTGGCTATTTCTTTTGCTTAATGGATATTTCATCTTCACTTCTAAATTACTGGTATATTATGCCATAAACCTCAATACTACATTTTAAAACAGTAAAGTCTGAATTCCACACAAGAAGATCTTTTGATGCTTTAGTAATCGGAGGTGTATTGATGAACTTCGAATTCTTATAACATATGATATTTAAAGCACCCATTTCTTGGTGGTAAAGCATGTAGGTATCCCAATATTGAACATGAACTGTATAATTACATTCGATGGAGATAAGAAGAGTATGCATGTAAGGACTGTCAAAGTACGCATGAACAATCATTGTATTAACTGTTATTTGGCATGGAAATTTTTAAACACCTAGTTCAAGAGTATGGTACCTTCACTTTCTTTTTTATAAAATTACCTTTAAAATTAAGGTGGGGCCTATACAAGAGTAAATGAATCGCCCCATGCAGAAAGGGCTTCAGTCCATTAGACCTAGTTTTGAGAAAACTAAAATAAAATTCTGTACACTATATTCCTTTCTGCAAAGAACTCTGAGCCCGACACTTCAGTTTCTATCTTTCCAAGCATTGGACTGAATACCTTTCTGCACAGACCGATGGAGCCACCCATAAAGATATGATTTCCATCGATATCTCGTTTTTTTTTTTTTTTTTTTTTCAAAATTTGTGACTGAAGCCCTTTCTGCATGGGGCGATTTAAATATGGTATTAAAAACATTTGAATGATCCACGACTTCTCTGCCAAGTTTAATCAGAATGTTATACTCCTGTGTTACATATAAAATCACTCATTTTCTCATAAATTCCTTTTTTTTAATATATAAAAGTGCATACAACTTCTTATGAATTTTTCAATTTAGTAATTGTTTTTAAGGCTGGACATGGAATGGGACCTTGCACTTGGCTTGCTTTGGACCATTATGATACCCTAAATATACGATGATTGTCAATCTGGCAGGTATAGTCCGGATCAGCTTACTTCATATCCCAAGGGTGAAACCTATTTTTCCCCTATTACTACATATGCTAGTAGATTATAGTGATTTTCTAGCTCTCAGGATGAATTTTCTTTTACTAACTTCATTTCGAATTTTGAATACTTACAGATAGTACAACTGGCAGTTATTTTCTAACTGTTATGTTCGCAGCAATGATTTCAGTTTACAGTAAAGCAAACTGATGAAAATGCAAATAAGTAAATACATTTTTAGGTTAGGTCTCATGAATCGTAAACTCTTTACTCAAACCAATAAATTTCATGTTGCCTAACAAAATAAATTGTAATATTAGATCATACTAATCCTAATTACCAACATAATATGCTGAAGTCCAGGAGGAAAATATACTATTTCATAAGTAAATTATTGAACCATTTAGGAAACACCTCGCAACATAAAGATGAGATGTGGTAAAGAAGTAAGACATTGTTATTGTTAACACTATATTATTATTATTATTATTATTATTATTATTATTTCAGTATGTAGCATTGTGATGTTATCCTCTTTGGTGATATCTGGTATTAGTTGGCAACACTGAAGAGACGACCAAATTAGACTTTTAGGAATTACTCTTAAGTGATCCTCACTATAGTTCAAGTGACATTCGTGAATCCAATGCTGACCGGTAGGCCATCTTGACTCAGTCTTGATAGAGCCAGGTCCCATCTGCAGACGAGTAGCCTAATAAGCCCCAGACCCTGAAGTCTCAAGTCCTTTCTATATAAGCATCAGACACTCCTACTCTCAAGACTTCAGCCCAGCCAATTTTTATATCGCAGATGATAAATGAAATAAGGGAAAGTGGAGAATGTTGATAGAATGAGAGAAAGAACTAAGGGTGTCTCGAGGAAAAACCCTCTCGAAAATTTGCTTTGTCTACCACAAATTCCATTACGACCTGGCAGGAGAGTGAACCTGGGCTACCTGGATGGAAGACCATGCACTAGCACTTTAGCCACTGACACGGCTGGTGAAGAGAAGAGGTCTGAACTCACGCACCTCAGGTCCAATGATAACCACTAGAACATAGAGGAAGACTAACTAGACTGAAAAAATTCTGTGACAAAGCTGCTTGTCTCCTACTATTTTTATAGACTCTACAAACTGACTGAAGCATGTCTGAACCTTGCCAGTCCCTGAATATAGTCTCATTCTTAGGCCAACAACATACTGCATTGGACATTCAATCTCGGACAGGATGGTTTTGTCTTGGACCATTCAATGTGACGATGATTACACACATTGTTATGAGGCTGTCCCAGGACATTCGTCTGATGCAGTATGCTGCAGTCTCATAACAATGTGTGTAATCATCACATTGAATGGTCAGAGACAAAACCATCTGTCTGAGACAGAATGTCCGATTTATGTTGCCGCCTTAATATCACACTTGCAACAAATAATAAATACTGAATGAGACCAGTGAAAATTTCAGACTTTTTCCCAGAGGGAGTTGGGAAAAGAAACAATGGAAAGGATTGAGTAGAGTTATAAAGTATTTTTTATGGTAATGCTGTGCACTTCAATTTAGGCATCATCACCATCATCATCATTTCTTTACTAAGAGTAATCATTTGATTACGGAGGGAGGGTGTTGGTGCATGATATTTGAAATTAAAAACTCAGTAAAGCGATAATATGTACAATTTACGAGTATGTTAATATTCAGTTTCTAAAGCAGAGAGATTCTTATCTGTAGAAAATAACAATACTGTTTCCACTGATAAATATATGATTGAAAACGGATTCATTAATTTACAAGATAAAAGTACTTGTAAAATATTTTAAAATCTCTTGGGTTGGAGGAGGGAAAATTTCAGACTCTGAGGAGGAAGGGGCGAAAATTGCTCCATTTTTACACTATCACTAAAAAAAAAAAAAGTAACACTGCAGATAATAAACAAAATTGTTACAATTCATCTGTGCACAGCTGTTCTTGAATGATGTTTTTTTTATCTCTCCACGATAATGTTTTGTGCTCTCTGCTATGGTTCAAAAGCCATGGCATTCTTGGTTACAAATGCAGCAAATCCAGATTCTATTCCAAGCATGAAAATGGTCCTGAGTACTGGGTTTGCATTTTTTGTCTTGCATTTGTCCTGTGTTCTCTTGAACACAAGCTTTCAGCCACAATACTGAGGGAAAACATGCCAATCCTTGAAAAAAAATGATTACGATTTGTAAAATAATATTTTTTTGAGTGTTTGCATGGTTACTGTTCCATTCCAAGCATCTCCCTCTAGGAGCATCGCACAATAACCACAAATCTTTTTGCTGCCATGGCATTGCCCTCAGTGCACCATGATGCAATGTACATAGCATCACATGATGATGATGATGATGATGATGATGATGATGATTAAGAATGGGTTAATGATGGAATGTAGGTAAGGGAAACAGGAGTAACCCGCAAGAACCTACCAACAAATGATGTACTGGTCCAACACAAATTCCAATTGAACCCCCAAGGAGTCGAACCCAGATTACTAGCATGGAAAGCAATGTTCTACCCATCTGGCCGAAGTGTTCCGTTGTTCCAAATACGAATTCGAACCTTTCTTGTGACAATCCTAACTCCACAATGAAAATTGCAAGAAAATAAAGTTATGCATCATTTTCTACAAATGTTACTTCTCCAAAATAAAAAGTATTGCCTTCCACTTTATACAGACCTGGCTGAAGATACCTTCAATACAATGTAAGAAGTAAATTTTCGGGGAAAAAAAAATCTAATTTCAATATAATGGAAAAAAAATTTAATATATGATATATTTCTAACTTCAAATCCCTAATTTTTAGTTATAGAACAAAACTAACACTGAGCAATGTTTACAGACCTGTCTATGATGTTCAATGTAGTCATGAAAATATATATAATTTAGAAGTTCCAATTACAATACAAGTATGACTCTACAAACAACAATCCTTCCCAGCTTTAGCTTTCCATTTATAATACAAAATTATGTTCACATTAGCTATATCTAATAATCTTATGCAATATGTACACAACTATTAGACCTCGGTCTGGAAGAAGGGAACTAAATACTAAGCCATAACAGACACAAAGCATGTAAGAATCCTTGTAACATAATCAACAGAAGAAGTATAAATACTGCAAAATCGTAAGTTAAAATTCATATGCTATGACTTCAAAACATTTAATCATTTATGTTTATATTTATAACCAAAATGTGTGTAATCTGGGAAATATCTTTGGAATGAATATTCCTTCTCTAAAATATGTCACTATCACAAACAATAATTAAAAAAAAATGTACTAGATTGAATTATCTCCCATAATGATAATTTAAAAAAATACTTGTGTTAAACTGAAATAGTCATACTTTCACCTTATCAGTATACAGATCTCAGTATAATGGACACTGTCATATAAATATTTTTGGGCAACACCTGGCAAAAAAAATATACAGTTCATTATATGTAATATACACTTCCAATGCACTTTATTTAACAAGGACAAAATAGCGCTTAGGGTCAGTGATGCAGATTTATTAAATAATTAACTAAACAAAATAAATAATGTAATCTAGTTGCTAAACATTCTACAAATTCAAGGACATTTTAATTGTATTAGTTAGCCTATGTACATGTATTTGACTAATTGAGAAAAATTAACAATGACTAGTATTATGTTAATCACGGTTAATTTTAATTACTGTGTATCAAAAGATAAATAATACCAAATTTGGTAATGCGTTTTCTAAAATTTATTTACATTGGATTATACATTTTGTGTTCTGTGCTCTTAAAGCAGTTCGTAATATTAGTATCTTCTAAAGTCTCTAAAAAAAGAAATAGTCTTTATCTTCAGTCAGAATGTAACTTCAAATGATGCATTAATGAATGCTGTCTATTTATTGAAAAGATAAGCTTCACAATACTCTTTAGTTGCAGTTCAGATCATTTGTAAAATCCTACTGCAGTAATGTTTTCGTTTTTACTAAAATTAAGTTAGTTTTTCTTTTTTTTTACGAAGCTTATTTCAATTACGGCATGTGCAATCTCTATTCCGAATTTGAAGTTTACAATGCAGTAATAATGGCTCTGTTGGTTTACTGCATCACTGATCTTCTATCACTTTGAAACAAATTACAAAACTCACGATTTACTTTCTATGTTCACATTCGTTTCGTAAGTATTTAAAAAAAGTAAGTTCAAGAAAAGTGATATGGATGTTTACCCTAACACTACAGTCATTGATTCGAGTTCAGTTTATTTTAATTGGAAGAATATAAAACTACAAGAAGTGAAATGTAACAGGCAGTAATCAGTGTAACACTGTAACAGGAGGTCAATCGTTTAGGTGTCACAAAATTTTCGTTTCCTACCTTTTAGTAAAACGTAACATTGATATTAAAGTGTTTTCTTACCAGCCTGGTACAAGATTGTATACAGTACTGAGAAATTAAAAATATTCAAGAATATAACAATGAATATAGAAACCACTCTAAAGACGTTTTCCACAGGACCAGCTTTCACAATCTTCTAAAAGGCATATAAAAATCATATATCAGGAACTTCAATTGCACTACTACAATTATGCCTACGAAAAAGTAAATGCAATTTGTGTCACATATCTCCACATTGTCGTTTTTTATTAGCATGTATTTCTCCTTCCTCTGTACAGCACCAAAAATGCACTTTGTAAAAAAAAATATATATTTTTTGAATTAATGAGAGATACTAAAAGATTTGACTCTGCTTTAACTCTCATAAAATTCTGATGTATTTATCTTCACGTCTTAAACTAATTTTTTACCGTCACTCCTATTTTATTCTAATTCCATTGCACACAGGGCACTATGGTAGAATTGATATCATAATATCCACAAATAAATACGGTAAACAATTAAATTTTTCCTCAATGACCAATATTCATACCTTAACAAAATCAAGCACTCATCAAATTTTAATAACACATTTAAGAGGAAGAATGTAACAGTGGCAAAAGTTTATTAACAGTTTACCAGTGGCAGGCCACCTAAAATTTCAGCACATATGGTTCCATTTAAATTTAAAGCTTTCATTTGGATTCAATATACAGAAAAAAAAAAAAATCACATTTTTTTATGAGAAATTAGGAAATTTAATTTTTACTTGTTAACACTACAATAAAATAAGCAATGCTTCAAAATAATTATAAGGCTGAATCATAAGAAATGTTTAACAAGACATTTGTGCTTCAATACTATTAACCCATGGTAATATGAATGCCAAGAAGACTCTAAATTCAAATTTCTCGAAAGAAAGTGAGAAAATAGTCAAAGAAGTTGCTCCTGACACGCAACTTAATTTGTCAGATAGTTTTTTTCTTTTGCAGCTAAGATGTGATTACATTTTGTATGTGCATTATGATTTATTTCGAAAATCTATCTAGTCTCATTATCTTGTTTACAATTATTTTCAGTGTGGTTAAATTTTGCATGGTGTTACAAACGTAACCTCAGTACAATAAAATATTACCAGGGATGTCACCATGAAAAATCAATAAAGCTCTCACTTAATGCATAATGGATATTTGTCAAAAATATTTCAATTTTGTCTTGCAGTTAATATATTTTTACAAGATAACTATGAACCTTAGAATGTATGATTCAGTGTTTATACCATACATCTCCATGCCCCATCTTTACCATAAAGATAAAAATAAGTAGGTCAAATTTTTTAAACAGTTGCCGCTAGTTTGCCAGAGATAAATTTTACAGTTATTTCCTAGAAATCTGACTTCATATCTACCACTATTTTCTCTCTACATATAAATAAATAATCGAAGATACAATAAAGTCATCCAAAGTTAATTACTGTAAGAAACAAAATAATAGCAACAGTCAGCAATAATGAATAACAAAAGAGCATGTCTTCTTAATTTTCATAACAATTGAATTAAAATCTCGCATAACGTAAAAAGTTTGTATTATTAAAATTTTGTCCTTTTATGACCATATTTATCAATCACATTAACTTCATATTTCACGGCACTGTTCCCAAACATTTTCTTAAAATTATATTTATAGAACATAATAGGTTATAAAGCTTTAAAACAAATTCTTCAGGGCAGAAAAGAAGTTTACTAATTTCTGCATCAAGAAGGGTCAGACGTAAAAAGTATATTTATGATATAAAAATGTACTGCAAATAAAAATTATACTACATTCATATTTACCAATATTTCAATGGACCATATATTTATGCATACTGCAGAAATAGATATAAAAAACAGAATTACTCGTAAGGCCCTGGTAAAGCTAGTACTCTGCTGTCTTAATTGTTAAGTATATTTTTACAAAGTGAAGTGCATGTAGTAGGAAACAGTCAGGGTAGGAAATTAATCAGAAAAGAGATTCATACTGTTAATGAGATTAATTTCGTGTCCACTCAGTAATAACTGTCACAAAATGAAGAATTAAACACACAGTTGTACAAGATGACCTAGAAAAATAACTATTCTTTAAAGTAAACCACCTAGTCTTAATGGACAAATGTGAAGTAACACTTCTGTTGATATATATTAACTCACATAAGGTCACTGTAACAAAGACGATCCTAGAGACAACAGAATTACTGCTATGACTGGGTTGTTGAATGTGTATTTTATTGATATGAAGCCATGACTAGTTTGATATTAATGGGCTGCAAGAACTAATACATCATCTATGGCTGAAAACATATAGGATGCCCTAAAATTAATGAACAATAGTTTCAAGTAACTTTAAACAAAATACTGTTTAAAATGCAAGTAATTTCAATGTGACTGAAGTAAATTCTTCCTGAAACTAGAATACATCTAATGCCCAAAGCTTTTAGTTGAAGATTAAGACTACAATGACAATAATGATGATGGCGGATGAAATTCTGATGACAATGTTCACTTAATTTTCATGTTAATTTTTTAACTGCAAATCTGTGAAAAAATAAATAAAAAAGTGGGGGCAGCACTACGAAAAATCGCTGAACATAATTTGCATATGTGACAGCACTAAGAAAAATTGCTGAACATCATTTGCACACGTAAGTTACAGAAATTTAAATGAATTCATTTCAAATTTAGTGAGAAATAATGTATTACTAGAAGACCAATTTAGTAACTGAATATAATAGGCATAAACTGTTACTTCGATATGATACAGCAACCCATCTTATGTTGACTTTGAAATTATATTCCATTACTGAAAATTTTTTTTCACATTTCCCCTGCTCTGTATGCTTCCATTAATAGAGCTCCTTAAGATATTAGATTCCAAACTTAAGTTTCCTGTCATTCTATCTTTATTTAAAAAATACTGCTGTCATATCCAAAATAATATAATTATCATAAATTGGCCAAAGCATAATATTGTATCATAATTTAAATGTCAGTAGTTTCAGTTCTCTCTTTTGAAACAATATATACCAGTCACAGTTAATTTTAATATTTTCTTTTGTCTGATCATTTTTCTTTATGTAATCCAATGCATCCCACTTCACATCTATATCATGTCTGTGTACCCTGATAAGATGACAATGGAGATAGTTGTATCCTTAAAAAAGAATGTCAAAAGAAAACTTTCGGTTAATTTAAATTAACATTTTATTTCTTTTTTATATTAAACGATTTACTTTAGCTTTTTTTTTATGACAAAGAAAAATCAGAGTATTTACCAAATAAAAAAAAAAAAGTAACAAAATATACATAGAAAAATATTTCATGCATTTTTCATTCTGAAGGATAATATTTAAGGTGTACAAGTTAAACTTATTTTATCAAACTCAACTTACACGTGTGAATATTCAGTGCGCATTGCACAGAAAAAAAAAAAAATGTGCATTTAAGATTCACATCCCAACAGCAAAGCTTTTGTGTAAATAAAATCGGTCATAAAGGTTATAATTTTGTGCAATAGTGATACTGCCCTTGTTTTAGTTTCAAGTTTAGTTAATTTTCATCAGGTATTTGTAAAGTAATGAATTATTGATATATATTTCACTTAATTCTCAAATTAAAGTCCTCATTAAATAAACACGTTGTTTAATCTGTGCAATTAATACCTAATCGAATATCACTATCTTGCATAAAATAATCCTATATGATTAATAAGCATTTACTGAAGCTTTATTCTAATTGACCAATTGCCACAAAATTATGTAGACATCCTATAGCACCATGCTTTTTCAAGATCTATTCTTGCATCATTACGCTGTGGGACAATCCAGTGAAGGATTAGGAACGAGAGTCAGACAACTGCCAAACATTAAAAAGTTGGAAGACAACACTAAACCATCATACCTCTTTTTCTGTAGAGAAATACTAGTGAATAAATTAAGTTAAACTATTTCATCATTATTCTATAAAATTTCTCGTAACGAAGCTCCTTCATTGAGTTTAAATTCTATTATATTCGTATTTACTCTTCAGTATGTTTTCTGAGTCTCGTTTCGAACTTCCACCAATTTAACTTTATTATAATCTGGCCTGCCACTCATGTGACTTCAAAGAGAATGTTATATTCCAAATCCACTAATATGCGAATGCCATTGAATATATTTTATGTTGCCTAGTATTTTACCGAATTTAAGTCCTCCTTAATATAAATGAACCCAGTGCACGTTTGAACATTGTACTAATAATGCGAGGGCAACATGGCGGTTGGGGGAGAAGACTGGCAAACCTTAACACTGGTAGACATTACAAACTTTCGTCGCTTTCGTCTCTCATTGAAACAAATTCTGCACCTTCCTGAGATGATTCATGTTGCGGGGCCGAACTGCCTTCACTGGGATAATCTTCACCTGCCAAAAAAACAAACCAAATAACTGTTTTTATTAGTGTACCATTAGTTGAATGGCTCAGTGATTTCCTTCTGTTGCTTGTCAGAAACAAACATGGGAAGCAATTTGTATTATTATTATTCAGCACTATATTCATTAAGTATTTTATTTTAGTAGGTTATTTTACGATACTTTATCAACATCATAGGTTATTTAGCATCTGAATAAGATGAAGGTGATAATGTTGGTGAAATGAGACCAGAGTCCAGCACTGAAAGTTACCCAGCATTTGCTACTATTAGGTTGAGGGAAAACCCCGGAAAACAACCTCAATCAGGTAACTTGCACCGACCGGGAATCGAACCCGGCCACCTGGTTTTGCGGCCAGACAATGTGTAAAATACAAATTTCTTGAAGAGTAAATGATTTGGCAACACTGCTGCCTCGCTGTCAAGTGTTAATGGAGTAGACCAGCGTTTCTCAAACTATGGTCCACGGACCACCTGTGGTCCTCGAGGTCTGCCCTTGTGGTCCTTCAGAAAGGACAGAAGAAAAAATAAAATTGAAACGAATTGCGTATCACACTATAGTTTAAAATCTCTGAGTTTGAAAATGATCCATGTCAATTGCCTTTCACTTTTCTCTCAGTACCTACTGACATTTTATTAAATTTATTACCCTACTCATCTACCGACTTCCCACTCTACTCTCAGCAACAAAAGAGGAATTTAAAGCATTATGAACGTGGTGTTTTTCGCCATCTTTTCCCTGCACATCAGTTGACATGTGGTTAAGTACACTGGCATATCTTTCAGATGTATTCTCAAAACTAATCAGACTAAATCTCTGTCTACAAGGTAGTTCTTTGACTGTTCTCAATGTGCATGAGAAAATAAAGGGGTTCGAGAGAAAACTTGGTTTGTGGGTCAATTATGTAAAACGGAGTATTTGTCCACCATTTCCAGCTCTAGAATCTTTTTTGGTTGAAAAGTATTTCGTTATTGGAAAAGAATTATGCAGTGACATACTAAGTTCGCATTTTGAAACTCTGAGGTCACAATTTGAAACTTATTTTCCAAGCAAATATGATGAATTTTCATGGGTTCGTGATCCCTTTCATTGCGATATTGAAACTAACAAACTTTCATTGAGTGAAAGAGAACAGTTAATTGAACTCTCAAATGACATTGGACTTAAAATGAAATTCCAAGCGGAAGGTATGGTTAATTTGTGGACCTCGTCACAAGTGAAAAGAGAATATAGTGTACTGTACAATGGTGCTTCATAGATTATAATTCAGTTTGCTTCTATGTATCTGTGTGAGGAAAGGGTTTTCATCACTAACTCTAATAAAAACAAAGTACCAAGATCAACTCAATGTATGTGACGATCTCCGACTTAAGCTTCCAGCATACATCCAAATATATAACAATAAAATTGTACAAGAATCAGCAGGCTCATCCATCTCATTAATGTGAGTAGCCTACCAACATTTATTTATTTTGTTTAGTTAATAAGTTAAAGATTATCCAAACTCTAATAGCCTTGAATTATTAAAAAAACAAAAATGAATTTTCTTCTAATAACATGAACTTAATTAGTTAATAATATAAAATTAATTGAATTAAATTAATTTTAATTAATTAATTCTGTTTTAAAATACAAGTATACTGGTATTAAAATATGCTACAAAAATGATAAATTTTCTTTTGAAGGGAACAAGAGTAAGGTGGTCCACGGAACTGTTCAGACTTAAAAAAGTTGTCCCCACTTTTAAAAAGTTTGAGAAACGCTAGAGTAGACTATGTGATCTGCACTCCCTTCCCACGTCTACACATAGCTGCATGCCTGTTTGTCTGCTAATTCCTATCCTTTGTGAGAACCAATCACAAGAAGAATAACACACAGCAAAGTGGGAGACAAATCATCTGCTAATTCCTGCCCTTTGTGAACCACTCACATTCAATGACAGTGGCGGCCGCTGATCATGTTGCAGTGTTGCACAACGACCAAGTTTTTCCCACCCATTAAAATATTGTTTATATTAAATAACTAAACAGATTTTAAGTTTCCTTTTCGTCGAATTGAAATATATACATATTTTTATTTATATATCATTCAAGAATTCGAGTATAAAATAATCAGCTTTTATAAAATTCATCAAATTGTGAATACTTCAGAAGTGGTCGTTGTGCGGCTCAAGCAACAGCCAGATTCGTGTAGCGGCTGGTATTGAAGGTAGGCTTAGTTCAGAGTTCCCTATCCCAGCAGTTAACACAGCTGGTCGCGGCACAGCTCTTGCAATGACCGGAAGCAAATAGTTCTTGTATTTGCCCGTAGATTGCAGAAGTGACCATTCCGAACGGACTCGTGACTTGAGACGAAATTTTCCGATTTTTTCAGAGTCTTCCTTTCTCATGTGGTTTCTCACTTCCTGGAGTTCCTGACTTCCTGTTTCCTGACCAACGTGTAGCTAGGTGAGCACGTGGTCCAGTCGTTTTATTATCATGTGAAATCCATTTAATCCTGTCTTAAATATTTAGTTTTTGTTGGAATTTAAGTAGTTTTATGTGAATTGTGCTGCATAATACAATTTTTTTTACTGGATGTGATATTTTCGTCAAGTTTGTGACATAGGTATGTAGGCATATAAGGTTATGAATTTTGTAAGTTGTTTAAAAAACAGGAACTTTTCTGGAGTTTAATGAGTTTTATATGAATTGTGGTACATATCACAATTTTTATAGTGTAGTGATGTTTTCGTCAAGTTTGTGATATATGTGCGTTTACCATTATGAATTCTGTAAATAGTTTACAAAACAAGAATTTCTCTGCACTTTCTGACGAAGAGAAATTAAAAATTAAAGAACTTGGTAGACCACTGCCTGATCTAAATATCGTCCAGACAGTTACTACGGGGAAAAGACAGTTCAAGAGAATTTTTAGGAAGGAAATTTACAATAATCATGACTGGCTTTGTGGTTGTGAAGTGAAAAACGCACTGTTTTGTTTTCCGTGTATTTTGTTTGGTGGGGAACAGTTGTGGACAAGAACGGGCATTACTGATATTAATCATTGAAGTACCAGCATAAAAAATCACGAGTCCTCAGCTATTCATTTGAGAAACGTTGTCAGTCGTTGTCAGGAGCTGTGAGTTTGCTAGATTTCATTGTAGACAATAATTAAGAAAAATCATTCAACGAATCAACAAAACTTCTAAAGTTGGTGTTGACTGTGCCTATGACGTCAGTGGAAGCAGAAAGGTGTTTTTCTACACTGAACAGAATTAAAACCTTTTTAAGGAACTCTATGTGTCAAGAGAGACTGACGGCATTGGCGATGCTTTCCATCGAGAAGGACCTCATCATGGAGATACCAGACTTCAACCAGCGCGTAATTGACAAATTTGCTGCAATGAAAGAGAGGAGGATGGATTTTCTATTTAGATGAGGTGAGTACAGGACTTACAGATTCATTATCAATAACAATAATTATATTAAAACAAAGTTTTTTTTTTTTTTTTACTTTTTCCAATACATACGCAGCATTGGATTAAAATGTTCATGACTATGTACTGATAAAGAAAGGTAACTAATCCTACACCCCTCATCACAGAAAGTGCAACACCTGGGCCCAAACTTCATCGGCCGCCACTGTTCAATGATGGACGTAGTAACCAATCATTACAATTCACAACATAACAGCATCAGTTGCTTCTTGTCTTTGTTGTGTTCGCTGAGGTGCATGGTGTCAATGCTACTAGAGTAAAGAGATGGAATTGTTTTCACTGTTACAGTACATACAATGACCACGAAAAGGAAAATAGTCCAAATGCGAATATATCCGAGATTGCAAGAAGAAGACTATGATCGGCACTCAAGCTTCCCCTTAATGTTTTCCAGTTTTTTTTACAGTATTATTCATAATTTAATTACTGTAGTTTTTTTTTTTTTTGCAAATACAGTCGACTCCGGACATAGTGAACCTCTGCGGACTTACATATTTCATTCACTATATCTGAAGTGTCTCTCCCCTAGCCTTAAATGACGGAAATGATTGAAATTGTGAACAAGAAAATAAAATATTTCATTTTTGTGGAATGGATTACACTGTATACTGTTACTCACAGTTGATTTACTTAACCTATGCTGACGACCCACGTCCGCTTGTGAAAGACCACGTTCAATGCTACTTATAATATTCGCCTTATCTTCCAAAGAAAATACTTTACGCTTCAACATTTTTATACAGTACATTCACTGTTGAAACACTAGAAACAGATTGATCAGGTAGAAATGACAAACACTGTTATTGTGTGACTGCGTACTCAGCCTTGGAATTTCCTGGGTCACTTAAAGGAAACTGGTAGAGGGTAGATGGAATTTGAAAGCCATCGAAATCGTACCTTCATTTATGCTCTGGACATAATGTCCATCTCCTTTTAATAAAACAAGACAATTTCATTTTCCGCTGTTTCGATGCTATCCGTCATAATGGAAATGTTTCTGAGAACAAAAGGCAACCCTTTGACAGTGGAGGATTAGAAATAACAGTAGAGCAGAGTAGAGCAGAGTGTCTGAGAACAGAATGTCAACCCTTCGACGGTGGAGTGAGGCAAGATCGTAATACACTGCCTGGATTTACAGTACAGTTCATTATCTAGGAATCCCTAATCCTACCTTTTTCCTTTGACTAAAGGAGTAAGAAACTTAGAATGTTGTTCTCAACACATTCTTTCAATTTTAAACAAGAAGGTCTGACTTAAAATAAGAATTTGTCAGGATACAAGGTTCACTATAACCGAAGCGAGGGTTCACTATAAACGGAAATATTAATGTACTTTTTAATGTATGTGGGTCGGGACCAACGATTTAGGTTCACTATAGCCGAATGTTCACTATAACCGAGTTCACTATATCCAGAGTTGACTGTAAATTGAATTTTTCCAAAAATATTCAATATTTTTTAAACAAAAACAGCAAACCCCTATTTAATGCCAAATTCTATTTAAGGTTAATTATTTTGTTTCCCTAGAGAACGTTAAATAGGAGTTCTACAGTATGACATATTACTGTTAGAAGTTTCTGATACTTAATGCATCATTAGCTAAATGCTTAGAGCAACCATTGTCAACCAGTGTGCAGCAAGAAAATGAAAATAATAAAAATTGTCGTAGCAAAATTGAAAAAGTAAAAGTGAAAAGAGTGGTAAAAAAAAAAAGTGAGTCCACAAGAGTCAACATTCAGCGAACATGGCACAAGACAACATTCAGTAAACACGTTCCCTCCTAAAACCCTCCAAATTTCCTTCTGGTTGGAAACCACTGACTTTGATCATATGAGTGTGCCGAGGGGATTTTAAATTACACCTTTAGTGTGCCCCATATTGAAAAACGTAATACGGCGAATGCTAAGCTCCGCCCACGACCCCTTTCCACTTTTCCCCTACAAGCTCACCACACACTCTAGCAGGATAGAGTGGAAATAGGGGTTTAGGGTGGGGTGACATCTAGTGTAGGAAAGTGGAACAAAAATGAGACATCTATGAACCAAAAGAGGAACATCATCCTGTCTGCCCCCCCCCCTCTCTCTCTCTCTCTCTCTCTCTCTCTCTCTCTCTCTCTCCAACCTCTCCTTGCTTCATGTCTCTCTCTTTTTTTTTTTCTTATGACTTCGCAGTGGGTAAGATTCGATCCGAGTTAGTTCGTAACTAAACGCTAAATGCACGCTTTAGACCTCTTGGCTACCGAGGCGAGTTGGGGGTAGAAGGGAAAATCAATCTATTTATGTTTAAGGTAACTGCCATAATGTATTGCAGAAGAATGGCGCAGGGGACAATGACCAAATAGCATAGGTAGAAAGTGGCGGGCTTGTGAATGTAGCTTGGTAGGGGTTGGCTGCGGGAGTGGCATAAGTGTTAACGTGCACTGGTGGAGCTTCATTGTGTCCGTGTCCAGCTTCGTGTACAGACGTAACCACGTGTAGTGATGAGCTGTACCAAAGACGTGTACTTCTTCCTCAAATTGTGCAGGGAGAATTTGAAGGCGTATACGGTAAGGTTCTGTGAGGAGCATGGAATACTTGCTAGTCATTACAAGTGTCCAACCTGTGGGAAAAATATGAAATTAGCACCGAAAAGCGATGCTACTGATGATGTGCATTGGACAGTGGGGTAGTGCGAAGTTAACAGGTGAGTGTTGTTTAATGAAAAAACCACATTACATCGTTTGTGTTGTGTTAGTACATGTGGTGGGCTGTGTTGTGTAGTACATGTGGTGGCCTGTTGTCTAATGCGTCCCAATTTGGTTTTATGCTGTTGTCTAATGCCCAAATTTTGTTAGTACGTGTTATGAAAAACGTGCGATTTTGTTAGTACGTGTTATGAAATACATGCGAGACGAGGCAGTGATCCATCGAAGCGAGACAGATAGTAGAGAGAGACAGTATATATACATAGAGAGAGAGAGAGAGCATGCGAGCGAGGTGCCGAGTGGCGCGGGTGGGGATAACTTCCCCTACCGGTGTTCGCAGTATTACGTTTTCACCGTTGAAAAGCTCTGGGATAGAGCATCAGCTTTCCACATTGGTAACCTGGGTTCGAATCTCAGTGGGTCCAACTTGAATTTATGGTTGACAAAGACTGTGCTTGTTGGTAGGTTTTTACAGAGTACTCCATTTCTCCTACCAGGATTCCACTAATGCTACATCAATCATCAACATATATTGTAGTTCGCCTTCCATGGTGCACCAAGAACAATGCCTACAGGCAGCTAAAAGAAGTACCTATACAGCTTCAGTAAGTGACCCACATATGATGATGCTTGGGTGAATGACGCAAGACAAGGGCCCACCATTAGATTAAAAAAAAGTTTGTTACTTTTGACCCTTGTTTAGCTTAACTGTTTGCCAATTCATTACCATATCCAGGTATACTGAGAGTGAAATATAGTGATATATGAGGAAGGTAACAAAATTCAAAAGAAAATTAGAAATCCTCCTAATGATAATTCAACAGTCAGAGCAGAATTAAGAGCCAGAGAAGAGAAACTAAAGCTTATTAAAATTAAGATTTACGGACAAAAAATAAGTATGGATACTGACAGATGTTAAGACAACATTTGTCAATCAAAGTTTAATTGACAAAACTAGTATTAATATAATTAAGAATATTATGAGACTGAAACCTTATATAAAACTGTTAATATCTAGAGGAAAGCTTTAACAGTAAACAAACCTGGATGTGTTGTTGACGTATCTTCTTCAGCTTGACTGCGACTCATGGCAGGGTCAATAGCTTCCTTGATTTGGCTATTAGCTCCCTTTGGGTCAAGATCAGTAGCCCAACTGAAGTGCATTAAGGCTAAATGAGTGTTACCTAACTTTTTGTGTACCTGCACAAGTGAAAATAATAATAAAAAGATGACTTAGAAAATGTTACAAAAATAAATCTTAAGTTAGAATAAATAGGTACAACAAACAAAAAATAAGAAAACACAATTTACAGTTCACAAATACATTTTCAAGAGTCAGACTTAATTATACTATGCGTAAGTGTAAGATTTACACCATGTGATTTTCAGTATGTGCAACAGCAATACGTGTCTGAACAACTGATTGTTCAAACCAAATTGTAATGTATGAAGCCAGACGTAACAATAGTAGAATGGCATACATTTGAAATGCAAAACTGTTATGAGACCGCCGTTGTCCAACTATAGCCAATGTAATGCATGAAGCGAATTCATACTGCAGTTCAAGAAAATAAACAAAGACGATATAATTATTACAACTCTGATCATGGAAGAAGTCTGCTGCAATGTGTTCCCTGCATTACTGTATAATCAATCAATCAATCAATCAATCTTCTTAATGTATATAGCTGTTTGCTGACAACATAAAGTCCACCATAGTCTATTCAGCTTTTGTTTTTCAAGAGAAATGGGGAGTACTTTGATAGAAGTTTATTATAGATGCCTGTTGCTAGTAGCTAGAGTTGGGGTGTAGTCAATATATACTGCAGGGCTGTGTCTTCTGCAACTGGTACTAATGATTTTAATTTACTTATTTTCTGGTTTATGGATGGACAGTATAGAAGAATGTGTTCCAGATCATCATCATGATTATTACACCCAGACAAGTAGGATTATCAGAAATGTGAAATCGGTGTAGGTACAATTGTGTGACAATGTGACCTCTTCTGGTTCTGCTCTTGTTAAAATGTTTGAACATGTCTGGGCAAGTTTTTGTACATTTTTCCTTTGTCAGAAGAGAGCCAATTGTTGATCCTTAGGTTTATAAAACGAGACTTTACTGAAGCAAAGGCACTGGATAGATATATCACTTGAAGAGGTCTTCGTTGCAAATACGTTGCCTGTTTTGCAATGTTATCGACTTTCTCGTTTCCAGGTATACCACAATGATTAGGTATCCATTGAAATGTTATTTCCTTTTGGAGTTCTTTTAGTTTACTTAGTTGTTTCTGAACTGGAACAATTCTATGTGTGTACCACCTCGTGGGTACTCACCTTGTCATGGTGAGGGGGCTTAAATTTGTTTAAGCTAACAAGTAACAAAGAGGTACCCACATAAGCTGCATTAACACCAACGCAGTCCCACTATATTTTCTACTATCTAAAGCTTTGATACATGGAGTCCCTCAGTGTAAAATTCTCCGGAGGTAAAATAGTCCCCACAATTGGATCTCCAGATAGGGACTGCACTGAGAGATGCCAAAAATCGTACTAAAATACTTATTTGGAACACCAAAAGTCACACCGTCCAGTCAATCAGAGCCAAGTTTAATAAAACTCTTATAATTACGACAAAAAAAATATACAAGAGAAATAATATATGACTGTAGAAATAATCCTTGTTTGTGGAGCATTAACATAAAAAACTAAAGGAGAAGGGACCAGTTCAAAACAATTGAAAGTACTCTCATGCTCAGAAATAGCCGGAAAATGTATACAGATCACTTGTGTTCCAAGTCTACTATTTAAGACAAAACACGCCCATGGTTATGCCCATACATAAACATGGCGCACAGTAGGAAAGGAGTTAGTCTTTGCATATTACCTCTTCTGTATGATCATACAATTTAAACCATACAAATAATAAAATTAATCAAATTTCAGTTTCATATGTAGACATACTGTGTTTAAACGACTACTAGTAATGATTACTCCTTCTCTCAATTTGATTAATTTGTGTTTTTTTTTTTGCATGACTTTAATTAAATGTATTGTCTTACAAAAAAGATAATACACAAAGACTTGCTCCTTTCCTATTGTCCACCACTGAGTCTGCCGTGATTACTTATCAACATAAAAACGAGTGTGTTCTGTTTCAAACAGTAGGCTTAGGGAGCAAATGATCTGTTTACATTTTCCCGCCATTTCTGAGCATGAGGGAACATAACAAATTTGACAAAGAGGAGGAAATTTAGATACAAAGAAAAAGCTGCGTAATTTAATCAATTGTAATCAATCTTCTTAATGTATCCAAAAGGATGCTGATAAAATTTACTGTAGCCCACTGTAATCTTCAACTAGGGTTTCTTCTATCAAATGTTGAGTATTTTGATCAATGTTCATTATAGATACCTGCTGTTAGTAGCTGGAATTGAGTGGTCAATATCTGTTGCAGAGCCGAGTCTTGTGCAACTGGTATTGAGGAATTTAATTTGCTTTGATTGAATTTATGGATTTGCAATATAAATGAATATGTTCCAGTCTTTTTTCATGACTACTGCAACATAAACGGGATTATCAAAAAGTTAAATCTGTGCAGATATAACTGTGTGAAATATGATCTCTTCTAGCTCTTGTAAAAATATTTGAATATGTCTCAGCAAGTTTTTGCACATTTTCAGGTCATTTAGTTTCAATTGTACAGCCATCTGTAATGATCTGGTTACAAATGCGTTGCCTGTTTATTAATGTAATAATTTTTTTCATTATCAGAATGTATAGTAGTAAATTCCAAAAAGTTTCAAATATAGTGCCTTGCAGATTTCTGGACGAAAGATGTTATTTTGAAGCAGAAATTCAAAACATTCATAGACCATTTTCAAGTAATTATTTATATTAATTTGGACTTACTTGTTTAAAAGTTATTACAAGACAATTCAAACTGATTTGATCGCCAATATTTATCATAATTTCTATGTTCGTTTGTTTCTCCTTGCCTGATTGTTTTGTAAAGAATTTTAGGTAAGGGCACAAATAGCTACAGTAGCTGACACTAAATGTTCGAAAATGTAATTTTTTTTCTTCAACAAAAAGTACTTACTTTTCCTGTTAAATAGTAAACTAGCGATTCTTTGGGAACAATTTCCTTGAGCTCTTCTAATTCCTTAAGTGCTTCAGCATGTCGACCTGCTGCAAAATATATCGATGCTCGATGAAATTTGCATAAAGGATTCTTAGGATCATTCGCTATTGCAATGTTCAATGTCTGTAATGCCTTTTCTGTTTTCTGTAACGCATGCTGAACCTAAAATTATAAAACAAAAGAAGTTAACAAAAACAATCTAGTACTAGTAATGACGATGTACAAGTGTTAGCCTAATATTTATTATATATTTAAAATACACCAACTAGTATTTGAAAATAAACATAAAACAATATTCTTTCTTGGTCAATATTTAATATATTAATCAATATTACTTGTATATAATGCTTAATTTTTATGAGGTAACATTGCAACATAGTCATTTATTAAAAACACACAATTTCTATTATTTAATAATTCAAATGCAAACTGAAATGAAACTATTATTGTTTTTACCAATTTTCAATTATCTTTGTACTAAGTAACAATTTTAATACTTTTTTTTTATTTTCACTCAATATTCCAGTGAAATTAGAAGTAATAAGTATTTCTGCATATCAACTTCCTTGACGACTGGAAGAGTGATTCCAATTCAGGAAATATATTTTGATTTTATGTCTTAGTCCTTTTACAACTTTTTTTTATTCTTATAATACTACGAGATCCAATGAGTGGTGAAGTTTCCAGTTGCACATACAAGGTCACGAATGTATTAGTTGTGTATTATATTCATTGTGACATTATTTCTGAGTGATAGTGTTTGACAAACAAAGAAAGTGAAATGACTTTCACTGTAGAATTTTTATATGGAACATTTAGTTAGAAAGAAAGACTACAAGAAATTGAAGCGATGTTTAGACTAGACTATCCAGGAACACAAGTTCTTCACAATCGTACACTTATAAACTTCGTAAGTGAAAATCTATGGAATTTGTAATAAAAAAATGACTGTTGTAAACAAAAAATCTTACAGACAAAAGGGTTAATGACATTTGAGTATGCTTGGAATTGAGTCCCAAAAAATTTTTAAGTTGTTTATCCCAAGAAACTGGGTTATCTCATGGCAAGTAGGCCTAATGTTATGCTTAATTTATTTATTATTTATTCATTACATATATTATTTCATTATTTATTAATTTAATAGAATATTCTATATATTCGGGTGAGAAGCTTTTGTCATCCAGTCTGCTCTCTAAGAGGTGAATTCACATCAGAATGGAGAAAGTTACAGAACTGCACGCATTGTATTCTTCACCTAACATAATTAGGAACATTAAATCTGGGAATTTGAGTTGGACAGGGCATGTAACATGTATGGACGAATCCAGAAATGTATTTATTTAGTGGGTTATTTTACAACTCTGTATCAACATCTAGGTTATTTAGCATCTGAATGAAATGAAGGTGATAATGCCGGTGAAATGAGTCCGGGGTCCAGCACCTAAAGTTACCCAGCATTTGCTCATATTGGGTTGAGGGAAAACCCCAGAAAAAACCTCAACCAGGTAACTTGTCCCGACCGGGATTCGAACCCGGGCCACCTGGTTTCGTGGCAGACGCGCTGACCGTTACTCCACAGGTGTGGACTCCAGAAATGTATATAGTGTGTTAGTTGAGAGGCTGGAGTGGAAAATATCTTCGGGGAGGCTGAGACATAGATGGAATGATAACATTAAAATGGATTTGAGGGAGGTAGGATATGATGCTAGGGACTGGATTAAACTTGCTCAGGATAGGAACTGAAGATGGCCTTATATGAGGGCGGCAATGAACCTCTGGGTTCTCTAAAAGCCATTCGTAAGTATGTAATTCTATATATTATATGGTACAATCAGTGACAAAATCAGATGGCTGACGGCAGACTCCATTTTTTGTTGAATCTCCCTGTATATCAATGCTTCATTGTCCACACTTGAAATTCATCTACATTACTTCATTTCTATCACAACATTTAATATACTTTTCTGAATTCAGTTTCGTGATTTTAAGTCACAAAAAACTATTAGTTACTGTATCATTCAAGAAGCTGTATATAAAAACTCCAAAATTTAATATTAGCAATTTATCAACTTGTCAAGCATCAGAGCAAAATATAACTATAATACTTTTAATATTTCTATCAAACTATGGCATAAGTGATACTATTTCAGAAAAACAAAACTGTCAAAACTTACCACTCCAATGTGACACAGAAGAACAGAGCTTTGAGTGTTGATAGAAAGTGCTCGTTTAAAATGGATTTCAGCCAATAAATACCTTTCTTGTTTAGAATAAATAGTACCAATTCCATACCTACAAATGTCAAGTATAAATATAATTAATATTTACATCTAACAATCTAACTTAAATACACTAACAACTTGTATTTTATGTGTTAAACTTACGAGGTCTAAAAAATTGCGATAACAGGATCTACACTGAACAGTTAATATTACCCCTTTACTATCTTAATATACATATACTGAATTCAGTGAACTCTGTTAAATAATCTTAAGGAAAATGAAGCTACATCAGATGAACTCAAAACTTCTGCATTTCAAACTATTCACACCCTATATACAGAGAATGAATGACTACATATCTGCATGGGGATGGTCCTCTATATGATGAAGAAGGCAATTCATTTTGATGGAGAAATTATAGCAATAGATAGATCTTTATCACAACTACTAGCAGAATAAACATGTTCCAGAAAGCAGCAATCCTCAACGATTCTTATTCCCATATTAAAGTTGTAGCATCATGTAAGGTATCAATTAGGCACGAAATATTAGCAATCCAAAAACTATCAAAATTCTCACTGCCCTAAAAAAAATACAGTGGATACCTGCACAATGTGATCTGCAAGGGAATGAACAAGCAGATACTTTGATTATGGTACCAAAAGTTTACAAAAGCAAAATGCAACTCTGTCATATCACTCTGCAAAATTAGTTGTAAACAAAAATACAGTATGCAGGTAGTTGAAAAATTCAAATCTAGAAATACAAATACATCACGAACAATTCTACAAAACTATGTGATAACAGAATTATCTAGATATGAATCAGTAGCAATGCTCTGGTTGTTAATTAGCCATGGCTGTTGGCAGCACATCTATACAAGATTTCCACATATCAATCACCGAAATGTGGTTTATGAATGAGAAAAATTCAATCATGGGCATTGATCATCCACACAAATGTCCAATTCTGATGTCATTTCGCCTGCACTCAACAGAAAAATTATCCTGGGAAGATAGAAGAGAAATAGAGGTCAACCAAAGAGTCTGTGCAACAGAGATAACCACTACTACTAAATGTTTACATCTGTGACACTCAGTCTGTTACTTTGTCGAAAGTCACATTAACATCATTTCAGACACTAATTTATTTTTGTCGTATTTCATTCTCCCATACTGCAAGAAAATATCCAACATCACAATGGAAGTCTTCGTAAAATAAGTCTTCACTGCTCCTATTTGTGTGCTTAAATGAAAAAATTTTTAGTAAAAAAAATCAAGTAACATTCCATCTTCTGTTCTTGTTCAAATAAAGACCCATTTTTTATTAGAGTAATTTCGTGTGTGTGCATCATTCCCAGTTCAATTTACTTGTAGGTACTAATGAAAACTAATTCATCTAGTTCTAGTAGGCAGAAGAAATGGCTGTACACAGAAAGATGGTATATCCAAAACTTGTTTATTCGGTATTGGAAATACTAAAAATGTGAATTCCCACAAAAATTTTTAAATTGATCTTCCATATCATCATAATACTTTCTCTTTATTGTAAGAAAGTAAAAATTGTATGAGCAAATGAAAGGAGTGTCACTCAGAAATAACGAAACTACTTACATACTTAAAAGTACAGTACATTGTCAGTTTTTCTTGATGTATAAATGCCTTGTCAAACTTACCAGGCATTATAATGTCTTGCATCTATTCTAACAGCACTCCTGAAGCAACTCATTGCTTTGTCCAACTCTTCTGTTGTCACATATTCATGCCCAAGGAGAGTATACGCATACACAAATGTGGGATCCACCTTTAAACATAAAAATCAACACTAAAACTTAGCTGCATACAATAACTTGAATTAGTATTTCAACATGTATGAGGAAAGTTAAATGTTTTAAATGTTAATTCTGAGTATGTCTGTATTCAACTTCTTGGAACATTTCCAGCCAAACTACTGCACGCTATTCAAGGCAAGTTTTAAGTAGAATTTAAAATCTTGAACAATACTCACAATACAGTAGAATTCCTCGTATCCGGCAACTGTGGAACAAAGCCATTGCCAGATAACTGATTTTGCTGGATAATAGGAAAATACGTTTATATGTTATGTAAAGACATACTATACTGCACGAAGATTTTTTTTCATGTTGAAATTTAGTAATTTTTATACAGATATTTAAAAATGAAGTTTTGAAATACGTACATTTATTTTTTGCACTGAATATGGTAATGTACATTAATCAGTTCATAATTATTGTAATACAGTAATACATAAAATCATAAAAAATACAAAAAAGTTTCATAATCTTATGACAATTTTAAATGGCAGTCATGTGACGTGAAAAACAGTATAGCCAATGTCGCAAATATGAATACGAAGTAACGCTCGATGATGAGCGTAAGAATATTTTGCTTACGTTTCGCAGAATCTATTGTGCAACAGCAGCGCTTAATGGTAATAGCCATGATACTATCCATCACTCGAATGAAATTTTTGCGCACTGTAGGAACAGAGAATTTCACACTTTCCTCTTTAGACTTATCCAACACCCTTCGAAACGGGCGAGTTCAAGTGGTAAATTTAAAGGTATTGTCTCTGCGCATTGTTTGTGAGGTTCAAGTGACTGCTTACCGATTTGTTATGTTTTATTTAACGATGCTCACAACTGCAGAGGTTATATCAGCATCGCCAGATGTGCCGGAATTTTGTCCCGCAGGAGTTCTTTTACATGCCAGTAAATCTACTGACATGAGCCTGTCGCATTTAATCACACTTAAATGCCATTGACCTGGCCGGGGATCGAAACCGCAACCTTGGGCATAGAAGGTCAGCGCTATACCAACTCGCCAACCAGGTCGACCAGCTTACCGATGCTACCCGATATACTTCAATACTTCAGGGACATAACGGGTTTTTTTTGTCTATATTTTCACGTGTGAACAATGTAAACACAATATGTGGCATGTACAATCCATGAAAACCACTCACATCTTCATCCGATTCTTCCCTTTCGCACGAATGACTTTTTTTTAGCCTAGTCAAAAGTGCCATTGTTTTGGTATTGTCAGTTATTTGGGTGCCGAATACAAGTAATTTTACTGTATCTTATTAGATATTATAACAGCTGAAAATGCAGAATATCAATATTAAACATATTTGTAAATTAGAAGCACATCCTAAACTGAGTTCGTTACAGGAAGTCAAATGATATTCCAATGTAAACTGAAAAAAAATAAAGAAATAAAATGAAAAATTTTAATGCCACTATTACAGTAAAACTTCATTTTCATGTTTCTTCAAGGCATGTTTGAAAAGTTTTAAGACAGAGGGATAGGTTTGGCAGTGGGTGTGAAAGAGAAAGCTTGATTTGTCCTTGAAACATCCTGAAAAGAGCATCATGGTATCTTTGTTCAGCAGAGAGTGGTGAGTGAAGATGCTTTTTCAGTGCTAAGCAGATTTATAGATTTCGTAAATTGATGAAAAAACAGAACGAGTTTGCATCAAATTTTGTTTTAAAACTGGGAAATCAGCTTCAGAGATTTATGAACTCTTAAAAATAGCTTTCGGGATAAACGTCTGAGCCAGTCAAATGTTTTTATCTAGTTCAAAAGATTCAAAGATGGCCGCGAATCAGTTGAAGATGACCCCCAATCCGGCTAGCTTTCCACTTCAAAACCGAAATTGTTGTCAGATGAGCAGAAACAACACCAAATTCAAGTGTCCCAAAAACTGATTAATTGGGCGGAATATGACCCAGATTTGTTAAATAGGGTAATTACAGGCGACAAATCATGGACTTACGGATATGATCCAGAAACAAAGGCACAATCACTGCAGTGGAAGAGTCCAGGTTCGCCGTGACCAAAAAAAGGGCGACAAAATCAGTCGAATGTGAAGACAATGTTGCTAGTATTTTTTTCGATTCTATAAGTATCATGCATCACGAATATGCACCTAGGGAGCAGACTGTCAACTAGGAATACTATAAAAGTGTCCTTGAGTGTTTGCGCGACAATGTGCAGAAGAAATTCCTGCGTCATGGTCTAAGGCATCCTGCTTAGGACTCGTGTTGCGGAATGCGTGCTGGTTTGAGTCCACATGGGGGAAGAAATTTTCTCATGAAATTTCGGCCAGTGTATGGGACCGGTGTCCACCCAGCATCGTGATGCACTTGGGGAGCTATGATAGCTAGCGAAATTCGGTTATGAAAGCCAGCTATAATGGCTGGGAGGATAATCGTGCTAACCACACGATACCTCCATTCTGGTTGGATGATCATCCACCTCTGCTTCGGCATGTGGACGAGAGGCCAGCAGCCAGCTGGTCGGTCATGGTCCTTCATGGGCTGTTGTGCCTCGGATTATGTGTGGAAGAAAAGACCTGCAATCTGGCGGATTCTGGCAAGACAAGAATTGGATCCTCCATCATGACAACGCACTGACTCATTGTGAATTTTTGCCAAATTCCTGTGCTTCTGCAATCTCCCTATTCCCCTGATATAGCCCCTACGCTACTAATCTTCTCTTGAGTGCTTGCTTTTAAGGCTTGGTCCAATTCTTCCAACCATCAATGCATAAATCAGTAGGCCTAAAATATTCTTTCTTTTCTTTTGACTACTGACACTATATAAAAACGGGTTGTAACTTATTACAGTTTTTATGTTAATTTGTGTTTCTCAAAACAATGTTTGCTTTTTCTTTTATTAATTTGACAGCACACAGAATGAAATCTACTTTATTTGTTTTTCTTGTGTTAATATATCGAACAAATAAGTATTTAGAGGATGCATTAAAGTTACATTATATTACTGAGAACTTTAACAAATCTATGCCATATTTTGAAACAGAATAAATGACATCTTTCTATACCATATTCTGGAACAGCGGGAGTACAATTATTACAAACTGGTACTTACACTAGCTAATTATAGTGAAGTTAGTTTATTTCATATCAATGAAAGTGTTATTTTGTATATGAAATATAAATCAAAGTTGCATCATGCTTGTTGCTGGGTCCTGTTAACAACTAGATCACTAGGACTAGGTAATATAAGACTCATCCACACATTGCAGTATTATCATCTGGTACATATCTAAGGAATTGTTTTACACGTACAGCTTGATTCAGGGATTTTGGCCCATGCGAAAAGTAGATAGACTGAGAGCGAGTTATGCATCAATACTGGAGGGCTGGGTCACACAGGTCAGGCTGCGAAGTCATAACACCAAACACTCCTTTCTTATAATGTCGCAGTACACTCAGTCTTAAAAACACAATATTCTTCCACAAGTCCCATTATAACCACTACGTCTGTTGACTAAATAATGTCATGACAACTTATATTTTTTTGACATGAGTGTCCCTCAGCTAAGAGCATAGATATTATTTTCATTCCTACTCTTCCCTTTTTCCTTCCTATGCACATTTGTGATTAAATTTCTTTTTTATGACGCAACACACAGCTCATTCGCTAGCCAAACAACCAAGGACAGGGGCCAATAGCATTGAATCAAGCTGTAATGAAAATACTTCTGATGGTATGTTTTTATGCTGGTAGAAGAGTAATGGTATAAGTAAGTAAAGTAGCATAAAGTTTCATTTTCTGCATTCTTTTGAAAAATGTAAAGACAAGAAATTCGATAAAAAAAAAAAAGAGAGGAACAATTTTCGGCAAGGGGGAGGTATAATACTGTAAATGAAAAAGTAAATAACTTTACAGTTAATAAAATGTGTAAGCAACAAAACATTCTAAATGCATCATTATCTTTTACTCTATGTATAAAATATAACTATACCTGCACAGCTCGCTGAAAGAATTTGATTGCACTATCATGTTCCTTCTGAAGACTAAAACAATTTCCAGTGGCACACCACGCAGCTGGAGAGAGGCGATCCTGTGCTACGAGATCCTGTGCTAAAGCAGAAAGGGCCACTTCTTTTTGCAGATGCCAGAGTGCTGTACTGTACAATTCCATCAACTGACATCTATAAGGCTCCCGCTCTCTTACTTCACTGAAGTATCTGCACAAGAAAGATGTAAGCTGCTCAGTACCTCACAAACAAAATTACTTACTTACACACAGATAAATTTTATATTGCAGTACTATTTTCTTTACTTGGTTATTTAACTGCTACTTACAGACCTGTTACTAAATATACGTATTACTCTGTGAAAAGATTTATTAAATCTACATACTTAGACTTCAACAAACAAAATTTGATAACACAATCTCAAGGGAAAAAATAGAATTCTCTGCATCATAATCCACAGTTAATTCCCGATTTACCACGAAAATCGTCTGTAGCTGCATTTAGATTGGCAACAGGCCATGATTGTTTGGCCAAGCACTTGCATAGAATTGGAATATATCAGTCTCCTAACTGCCCATTATGCAATTCAATTCAAGAAATGGATTCGGAACACCTCAAAATCTGTGCTTCAGTGGCTGACCATGACAATATCTTTGAAAAATATTGAAGTGCAAGAGGTCAAATGACTTTGTCAAACGCCTGGCATTAGAAAACAACAACATTAATGCTATTATTGCAGGGCAGAAGTTTAGGCCCTAAAATCCTGCAGAATAGACACATAATTATGATAATTTTAAAACGTGGCAATAAATATGCAATAATAAATCAACAAAATTATGTTTCCCGTAAACATATGGACCCTAATCAAGTATAAACTTAAACTTATTCCTTACAGTTTAAGCAAGGTACCATCTCTATCTAAAATCATTAAATACTGCAGTTTCACTCATACTAAGTTACAGTAACATAGGTAAGCACATCACGAACTTAAAAACAATTATAATTATTACAAGATTATTGTTCACAGTCATTCTATGAATTTAATTTAGTATTCTACAAACTTATAAATATATAAAGACACCATTTAATATTGCTGATTCAGTTTAAAGACCAACATTCTTTACTGCAACTGACTTTCATGATTTGGAACAACATTCCTTCTTACATGTTTATTACTCACTAATTTGAAGCAGCAGTGTGGTGGTGTACCTTGAGAAACAAGATGTGTAAATATATGCTGATTATTAATAAATTTAACTAAATAATATAAATCATACTCATATGGGTAGAGATGATTTGCAGTTCATGACCAACATCAATTAAAGTCTTGAATTGAGCAGCTGCAATTATTGACCCTCAAGGTGTTTTACATTGTGAAATTCATCTTTTTGCGTAACACTATGATACTGAAGTGTTTCTAAATAAAATTAACTGTTCCATAGGGAGACAGATAAGTCTTCTGGTATGATGGAGCATTTGTTTTTCTGAACATCCCGAATTCTTCACATCTGTACGCATCCAAGATTTTTTTATAATGCATTAGTTTTGAAAGTATTAAAAAAATCTGTTAACAAAAAACAAATGCAAATATCTGACTCAACATTCCATGTGTAATCCAACTCTGAAATGGTGGCATCCACTCAGGAGCATATTTTCGTCTCCCTTAAGGATGATCTTACTTTGTGGGATAGAAGATGCTTGTTGTAAGTTGTCTCTCACAATGTGTTACTACCCGATTGCAATATATCAGTTACTTAACTTTCTAGTATTGTATTATACTAATATGATTTTACAATCCTCAATTATTACTCTTTTAATATGTATTTAAATTAATTAAGGCCAGGGGCGGTTATTCAGGTGAAGTTATTTATGTGTAAAACACAATTTTATCACGTATTAATAAGTAATTCTAGTTATTACTGGTACCGTATTTCTAAAATAAAAAAAGTTTTCTTTTCAGTCGTTATGGACAGTGTTTAGTTGTATAAATAGTACCTGTAATCGTCCGCTGAATAGAATAATGTCAACTGTTACGAGCGCCGAGCGGAGTCTATGAGAACTTACAATACCAGTAGAGGTGAAATTATTTGGGTTTCCATTCTCATACAGCACTTGGTTTCCATGGTAACGTGACGTCATGCACTAAAGAAAGATTGTATGAGTGAAGTGCATTTCTGAATCTTTCAGTTACGAAGAACTGTCAGACTTGTAGGTGGAGTAACCACTTTGCAGATCTAATGGTACTAATAATAGAGAAGGGTGAAGTTGGTCTCCAAGGCCGGGAGCTACTGTTTAAGGGCTGTGAAATTTTACAATATGTACTACCTGACTCGAGAATAGTATTCTCATTCCCTGTGTCTTAGCAGCCACCCTTGCAGTGGTAAATTAGCTAGCCGTATGTTATTTTACCAGGAATACACCACACATACATTAGCAAAGTTTAAAAGTTGTTTTCCGTGGTGTGTATTATTTCTTCTCATAAGCTCGCCAGTTTTGTTCCAGCTCTTGTATTTGACAGTTTAACGCGAGCATAAATGTACACATGTAGTTTAATACTGTGTACGTATATATTAACTTATTATTTAATGTATTTAGAGTGTACTAGTGATAAGTATATATAGTGTATTAATCCTACATCGAAGTGTATATTATATGTTTAATCACTATAGTGCTATTATACAAATACGACTACTTAGGTACCAGTACATAGAAAATGTTGATAAATGAGTGCAAAATATGTATCCCGAAAATGACACAGTTTGTAATTTATTAGAAATGCCATTTTATAGACTTAAATATGAGGATAAAAAAATATGTTTTAAATTCTTGACGATCTACAGTTCCATTTGTTCTTTGTTTTAAAAAGTGCTAAGAAAACAGAGAAGTTGTATAAAATAACTTTAAAAATTCTTCCGATGAAAGAAGCTTTTCTGTTTGAAAATATTGAAAATTTCACTAGGAATATTACATCACAGGAGGGACTTTCATCATTAGCCCCATAGCTTTGCATAGAATATACTGTCCACCCTCAGTTAAATCAGACATTTATGAAGACATCATCGACAGGTTTGTTGCTTTAAAAGATAGGAGGATTGACTTGATATGCAAGAAATTGGGTGCGTCCTGAAATAATTTAGTTTTCCTGTTTGCATGTGTTCTAGAACTATTAAAATTGTACGTAGTTTACGAAGAGTAGGCCTACTCATTATATTGGTAAAACTGTTCATGCATTTATTCATCTGAACAGCACTTCACCTATTTTTTTGACGGCGAGCTGCTACTGATTAAGGCTAGACACATGAAACAAAATAATTCTTACAATTTGAACATGAAATTTACACATGAGGAAAGTAATAAAGGAAGCATACATTTTTTAGATTTAAACATTAAGCTGAAACCGCCAAAATTAATCTTTGATATATATAGAAAACCAACAGCCACATCACATTCAATTGATAATAATTCCATGCATCCTACATCTCATAAATTAAGCAAATTTACTTGATAGACCGGATGCTCTCAACTCCCCTTAATAAAGAAAATTACAATAAAGAACAAATATGTCGTAAATTTAGCAATAGAAAATGGATTTGAGAAACACATAATCAACAAATTAATAAACAAAAGAAAGGTTAAATATCGATCAGGAAATCCACTACACTTACTCGCGAACATTCAAAGATTAAAAAACCATGGCAAGCTATGACATATTTTGGAAAAATTTCGAATAAATTGAACAACTTTTTCAAAAAACAGAATATACACATTGCTCCACGCACTAATAACAAACTGCACAACATGATCCAGAATAAAATGAATAACTCCGACCCATATCTAAATAGTGGAATTTACCAATTACAATGTAAAAACTGTTCGAAAATATACATAGGCCAAACATGTCGCAACTTCAAAATTAGGTACAACGAACACATAACAGATTTTAAATACAATCGAAACAAATCCAAATTTGCAAAACACCTTATTGATGAAGGACATGAATTAACAAACATAAAAGATGCACTCAAGATAGTAACTATTATCAATGATAACCCTTTAATTGACACTACAGAACAATATTTCATTGCTAAAGCATTTAATACTGGCACACCCATTATAAATGAACAAATAAGCAATACCACCAATCCCTTATTTAATTTGTTCAAATTAATTTAAAAAAAAAAACAACCTATGCAAGCTTACACACAGGTTCCCCCACCCTCCCCCACGCTTCTGGTTCCGCTCGACAAACATTAATATAAGGTTACACTCTGTGAGAACATCTTGAACACCAGTCCTAGCTGAACAACCGACCTGATCACATCATGTTAACAACCAACACAGCACGTAAGTTTTACATTGACATCCATATCCTTTGAGATCAATATAACAAAATTCGAACATTGATTTAACTTCAAACTTCATGTGTTTACAGCGAAACCAGCTGATCTTCGAGATGTGACAGCCAAATTTGTACCTACTTCAGCTATATTTTAAATATTCATTTAACATTTTAATATTTATCACTATTTTAATTCTCACGTCAAGCTACCATGGGTAATTACAAGAATATGTAAATGCAATTTTAACAACATGACTTTTAAAACACGGTAATTATTTCTATCAAACATGCTCTGAATTTACTTGTTTTCAACTCATGTCATATGGAACATAATATTGTCCACATGAAGAGTCAATAGCAAACTGTCAATTTGTTTTCACATTTCATTCTGTGCTCAAACTTTAACATTTATGATAAAATGCAATACCATAGGGTGATATCTTGATGTATCCTTCAATAGCAGAATTTTCAAACATAGTAATTATATAGTATTAAGCATGTTCATAACCCGTTAGTTTAATTCACGTATTATATGGAACACAATACTTCTACGTGAAAATTTAATAATATATGTAATTGTTGCACATCATAATTTCATTTGTGTCTAATCTTAACTATGAAAAATATATTGTTCATGTAAACAGTTGAGTCAGTGCACGTCTAATTATAATCCAACATTTATCTAGTTAAGGTATATGTACACCTTTACATACAAAAAATTTTCTTTGCATAATTTTGCTCTGTAAAATTTATTATACAATTGAGAATGGTATCAGAAAGAGAATGAAGGGAACAAATCCCTTGAAATTTTGTCTAAATTGTTTATAAAAATTATTTTGTTTATAATTTTGACATACAACTTGAAACATGATAGCTCTTGCAGTTTTTAAGATAGAGGCACATTTTTTTCACTGTTTTATAGCTAAAACTATTCTGTAGTGCCTGACATAGAGCTATTTTTAATTTTGATTTACATTAATTAAATAAATGTAACGTATAATAATATTTTATGTTGCATATATCATGTAAAAAATCCACAGATAATTATTAACTACATTAATGTTATTTTACTCATTGTCAGGCACTAGGGAACATTTCAAGCTTCAAAATGACACCAATATCTTCTTGGTATCACCATAGTTGATTGAGATATCATGTTTAAAAGAATTAAATATTCTAAAATTACTATTTACAGGAAATGAGCCACAAACTTTCAGAGCCTAGAAGACTGCACTATTATGTCACCCCTTAAGCAGCTTCATGTCGGTCCAGTTTCAGCTTTTTTCTGCCTCTCAAATACCTCTTCCTTGTCTTAACTTCAGGTGTTGAATGTTTTTGGCATTTTTGTCCTTATTTTCCATTGATGCAACAAATCCTGCGATGGTGCTTGTCCCAGGGTTTATGCTAATCCTCCTCAGAATTTTAATTTCTCCTTTTGGATTCTTATTAAAATGACGTACAACATCACTGACATATAAATTTACAGTCTTATGACTAACAGTAACAGATTATAAAATATGTAATTATGTAAAAACGTGTTTTCAATCTAATGATCATGCCCTGATATCTATGCATCTATTTTGGGACTAGAAAGAAGTTTATTTTACAAGCAATGCTGGACAAGGGGATTGACAGCTACGAGAATCACTCAAAAAGTAATCCACAATATTTATTTAAAAATTACATTTTTATCCTACAGCTTTGCTATTTTCAAAGAATGTAGATACATCCTTCAGGAAAAATACATCACTTTTCCACATAATCCCCGCACCTTTCAACTGCCTTACGCCACTTTGGAATGAGGGCCTGTATACCTGCACGATAAAAGTCTGAACCAATACGTCTGAGCTACTCTCTGGCACCACTCATGGGAACGACTTAAATTAAATTTGAATACAATGGGGAAAGATGTATCTATGACCTCCATATATTGCAAAGGTTTAGAATAAAAAGTAAATTTCAAAAAGTGTTGTGCATTACTTTTGAAGTGATCTTCGTAGAAGTGACCATGGCTGATGACGCAAAATTTTGGAAAATGGGACTTATTTGAAAAACCATAAGGCATAAAATCGAAAATTCTTATATCAAATTAAAGGGGAGAAAATTCTCTATTAAAATAGTTATAGTTTGAAAATTCTAACTTTTTATCATTTTTTGCATTTTGTGGGTGTACATATACCTTAAGTAGGAACCATGTTTGTTTGTTCAAATATTACTTCATTCCACTTAATTTTTGTAATCAGTATTCAGTATGTATAATATGACACTTATGATGATCTGATGATGGCAAATAATTGCCGAAAACATTAATCCAATCAATAATGTAACATAGTTAATAATTAAGACTACACATTACTTGATAAGCAAGAAGACGGACTCATTTAACCTATATTCACCTAATTTAATTGCTTATCAGCCTATACCTTTTTCAAAATGAAAATAGGAATAAGTAGGCCATGCAGACAGCCATAATTCCAGCTATATGATATTGTTTGTGACTTGTGAAGATAGGTCTCGTCCATGTTTAAGCCCTATTATTGGAAGAGATTCACTTCTTTATTTTTTATAAGATATTCTTTGAGCTCTGATATTATTATGATCCTTCAAAATAGCTTTGTTATTTTATTCCTTTTCCATGCAAATCCTAGAATGTGGAGAATATTCCCCATTGTATTTACAATTCCTTCGGAATTAATTGAAGATTTTAATTTGACATAATTTATTTTAATGTCAGCCTCTGCTTTTCTGTTATATACAAATTATTTACTATATGAAAGAAAACATGTTCCTTAAAATTGTCTGAAGTGACCTACCACACCTTTTTAGGCCTTTCTATGTGTGGTGTTGAAATGATATGGACCCACCTGACTTCTTCTGAATCTGACTTTTAATACAGCTTACCAAACTATACGAACATCAGTTGCTTCTGGTACTTTTTTTTTGTAATTGACTTGATTGGTGTCTCTGTTGGAGCAGCTCTTTTGATGGACTGAAATACGTTGGCAATTACCTCATGTGTTTGACTGTACAATACTTTTGCTTGTAATTTGCTTTACTGGAGACATCTTTACATTATGAATGTTTTCACTCCATTACTGAACAGGTACATGGTTGTTCTAAGACTGCATAGTTCTGACTGACCAGGCATCACTCACATATAAAAGGAAATTCTAGTCTTGCACACTTCTTTACTAACGCAAGTTTGAAGAACAAATTTAGTAACACAAGTGATAAAATTTACAATTCAAGAGTTTAGATTCTATTTATGTTTATGGGGAAAAAACATCTTAAATATTTGAATGAATGCGTTATTTTATTTCAAATAATGCTGTAAATATAGATTTCATTCTTAACAGATTACTTGCCTCTGAAAGTCAACATAGCTATCTTTCTTGAGTTGATGGCACATAAGGAAAATATAAAGAATTTGCTTATTTTGACATGCATAAATGAGGCCTTGCAAACCCAAAGGAGCTAAGTGACAAATTTTTCAAAAGTGAGTTTTGTACACCTAAGTAATCTATGAACCAGCTCCAATGCACAGCTAAAAGAGATATGTTCTTAACCAGTTTCTAGTAGTTCCAACAGTGACCAAAAAATGACACAGGATTTATGTCAAGACCCCTTTGCAATTCTAAAGGAGCTATGTGCAGCTGATTCTATTCAGTGGAAGGCGGACTAGTGACTGTTTTGTTGTATTTTTGGCGTAGTTTTTGCTAATAATGATCGAGGAACCTGCTGCATTTAATGACGAAATAAAAGTTTCCCATAAGAAGTTAATGCACAAAGCACGTGTGAGTGGGAACTTATATGTAACTGGAAGTGGTAAACATATTCTAGAAAACCCACTTTCAAGCAAACAGGTAAGGTCAGACAACATAATTTCATATTATATTTTTTGATATGTCTTTATTTTATATTCAAAATATATTATTATATCTACTGGTTCATTGTTCCACATTCAAGATACTTCAGATGATGTCATGTGTCTCTGGTGGAGGAAATCAGATGGCATCGTGTTTACTGCGTGCAATCAACGGATTTCATCACGTCCAAGAAGAAGATGGTAATTTGGAGTGACAACTGTTGCGGTCAGTTTAAAAACCGCATGATGATATTTCTGTACCTTTATCTCATTGCCATGGGAATGATTGATAAGATGGAACACAAATTTCTCATGACAGTTCACAGTTTTGGTTCTGCAGATTGTGATTTCGCTGTAATAGAACAATGTTGGAAGGTTACAAGTAACAATCAAGTTCTGGAACACGTTGTTACAGACACTGAAGAAGCAAGACCATCTAGACCATTCAAGACTTTCCGCATGGGAGGAAAATTCTTTGACATCGATGAAGCAGCATATCTGACAATCAATACATCTAAATTGAAAATCTCTAAGACTACTTGGATTATGGTAGAGAAATCAGCACCGGGTATTTTGGAAATCAGAGAGTTTCAATAAAATCTCTGATTTCAAGTCGTACAAAGTTCTGAAGTCAGGAGTCACAATGGAAAACATCGCCAAGATACAAATTCAAGCTCTTCCGGCAACAGCAGCTCTGTCTGCTATGAAGAAAGAAAACTTACGGAAAATGCTTCCTTACATAGACCAAGAAAATCGAGAATTTTTTCTGCACCTTTTGAAGGTTCTACCAAGGTTTGTATGCCTACTGCCATCAATGTTCGTGACCTAAGAACATTAATACATGGTTGTTTCCGAACTCTGATAACGAATTTGAATGACCTCATGTGCTTCAGGAATCACACAGACAGCTGAATTGCGGCGAGAGGTGACAGACCAGTGGTGAGTGAGTTCATACTCAGAGTGCATGGTGTATCACAGGAGCAATGCCCAAGAAAATCGAGACTTTTTGGGAGAGGTACATAACAACCATTTCCGATGCCAAGTATAGATACGTGAAAATCATAGGAGCCTGCAAAAAACGTTGTTTCGTTATTTCCAAGAAAGGCATCTTGTGTGTACCTAAGACTGGCAAAGCTCGGAGGGATTAATTCCAGAGTGGAAAAAGCAACAAAATCCACCCCCCCCCGTCACAAGTTGCTGCACCCCACAAGATGATACAAATTATTTCATTACAGCTTTACCAAACTTATTAAGTACACAGAAGATGTTTTTCTTGGAAATAACGAAACCTCGTTTACTGCAGGCTTCTTTTATTTTCAAGTAACTGGAATGGGTTGTTATGTACCCCTCCCAAAAAGGCTCCATTTTCTTCGGCATTGCTAATGTGATACACCGTGCACTCTAATTATGAAATCACTCACTACTGGTCTGTCACCTCGCGCCACCTGTCGTGTGACTCCTGATGCACATGATATCATTCAAATTCGTTATCAGAGATCGGAAACAATCCTGTAGCACTGATAACATTAATTTTTCTTTATTTTTCACTTTTTTCTAATACCAGCCAAACTTTAATCTACATGGTTTCGAAAGATTGCACGGTACTTAGCTCTGTTCAATATAAATATCAGGTTGCACTTAGCTTCTTTCCAAATATCTCAATTTCAAATATTTTTTGTGAAGTGCATGAGTAATTATAATCCAAAAAAACACATGTAGTCAATAAAGCATGATTCAAAGTATGTTAATAATTTTTTGCTACATGTTATATTAAAACCCTAAAGCATGAATCAGTTTTTACTTATTTCCCAAAAAACACAATTTTGTCACTTAGCTCTTTTGGGTTTGCAAGGCCTCAAATATTGAATTTAATTTAAAACAACAATGTACTTCTATCTATCAAGCATCTGAGCCGGATTATAATAGCTGCACAAATTACCATTTAAATCAACTGCAGAAATGTCTAAACTAGCAACAACATCTTATCTTCAAATAATGTCATAATCCAACTTGAACACAATTGTATAGCTGAAGTTATCAGACCAATACCATGCCAATCGAGGTCAAATAAAGATTCTCACTTTACAGTTAAAATATTTTCAATTGCAAAATGATTTCTTGTTGGGGTTGCTTTCTTGCTGGATTTTTATTTTATTATGTTTTATATGTCACAGATTTAATTTATTGTAAAGGCTATTTCCTTCTTTTTGAAAAAAAATAGTATATGTGTGTCTTTCAGTATATAGTGTATGTGGTAGTGTATGAGTTTATGTGAATTGCATATATCAAAATATTTCATATGCATATCAGAGCTAATTTTAAGCTTAATTTTATTTCTACACATAATATAATTCATTGTAAAACAACTTACTTGACAGCTTGTTGATATTCTGTAAGTTCGTAATGAGCCTTTCCAAGTAGTGAGAGCACCCAACCAGTGTTGTAATGTTGAGGTGGAAGATTATTTAAACATTCAATAGCTTTCCTGCAATTGAATTGTGATAAGTGCAAATACGCTGTGCCCATGTCGCGAAGTAAGGCCATTAAACCCTCTGGAAATAAACATACATTCTATTACATGACTGTGTATAGAGTTGACATAATATATTTCGTGTAAAAATCACATGAACTGAAAGTATAAGCGAATATAGTCGTTTATAAAAAGTGACAGTCAACTGAAAAAGAAGAAAAGTGAGGGGGAGTGTGTTATTGTCATAATCATAATGAAATATGTAAAGTTTCTTACTATTACATGTGCCTGCTATAGAACACAGTTTAATATCATATCTGACACAATTATTCTAACTGAATAATTACATATTAATTACTGAACAAAGAAAACAAATACACATAAATATAATGAAATTATGTTTCATCTTCTGATCTAGTGATTTTTGAAAAATAAATATTTCAAAGAGAAAGATATTTAAATTTTTTAAACTTTACGGGTTGATAAGAAAAAAGTTTATACGCCCAGTAATCAATATGGTCACAGAATCAGAATGGAAATAAAGAATTCAGTACTGAAATCTAGCCTTCGGGTGGAATTAGTGGCATGTGATCTGTGGAGATGTGTTCTGCTGTAGCCCAATTTGACAACATGGTTTAAAGCACACTGGTATTCTCCTTGCAAATAGGGTAGTTCAATATGATGCTGCATTTAGAACAATGGTCTTCAGCAGAAGTGTGCATAGTTATCTGCTTTTTGTGGACAAAGAATGTGTTGCCAGCTCGGATTGATCATCAATTTGTGGAAGTGTACAACAGAGCACTGCATGCACTGTATTCTTTACTGACATAATTAGGAACATTAAATCCAGATATTTGTAATAGACAGGGCATGTAACACATATGGGCAAATCCAGAAACGCATACAGAATGTTAGTTGGGAGGCCAGAAGGAAAAAGACATTTGAGGAGAAATAGACGTGGGAAGGATAATATTGAAATGGATTGAGGGAGGTGGGGTATAATGGTAGAGACAGTGAATAAAGTCAGGTGAACAGGATCTTTTTTGAACAAAAAACGAGTTCATGAATGCTGTGTGTTGACTGAAGAGAAGCTGGATGAAATAGGGGCCAGGTTAGAACACATCCCAAAATCACTGAAACGTTTAATGCAAGAGATTGGCCTTTCTCAAGGTGACTCTAGTTCATGCTTTACAACCACAAGATCCTATACACAGAGTAAATTTTTGCAATTGGTTTTTGCAGTCCGTCGATGATGGCTACGTGGACCCACTTTTAACTTTCTTCACAGATGAAGTGTGGTTTCAACTTAATAGTTACATTTCTACTCAAAACAATAGATACTGAGCTCTGAAAATCCCCATATTATTCATGAAGTTCCTCACCATGATCGAAAAGTTGATGTGTGGTGTCCAATAACTGTGAACAGAATTATCGGCTCCATATTTTTTGACATAACTGTTAATACAAAAGTTTACATGACAAATCGCACACATTACAAGAATTGAAGAACAATATCACGACAGAAATACAAGCAATCAATCAACAAAAACTTTTGCGAGTAAACAGAAATCTTTTCGGAGATGTAATGAATGTGTTCGCACTCAAGGTCATCATTTTCAACACCTATTATGATGCAGGTAAGCCAAGTATGTAGTATAACGTGGATGTCAGTTTCACTGCACGTGACTTGCCAGCTGTTAACATATAAATCTGGCAGTAGGTCTGGCAACTCTCACCCAGTTCAAGGCTGCCATGGTCCACTCTATCTCTAGACGCACTGTGCAATGCACATAAACTTTTTCTGAACAGCTTATGTATTACATAAAATGAATTGTTCTGTGACACACTGTGAATACAGCTGTTATTGAAGTACCAAAAAATTCCTCACATAATTTCATGCACTCACGGAATTAAAATGCAATACTGAAAACCTAACTACCAACACCTGCTGTAAAAAAAAACTATGTTTCATACCTGCAGACTGTTTTTGCAAATGTAATGCTTGTTGTACTACATTATGCATTGAACCACCATTACTATTAATTATCTTCGAATCCGTTGACGTTATTGTTTCAGTCTTCTCCTTCTCGCTTCGATTTCTCTCGTTCAGTTCACTGAAACTTGTCTTATTCCTATTTGTCTTTGAGATACGAGATTTTGTCTTTCCAGATGGAGACTTTGGTGTTGCAAATTTATTCCTATTTGGGCTTTTGTTGTTTTCCTACAATAAACAAACGAAAATGAGTAACCATTATAACAGTAAACTAATTGAAGAATAACAAGACAATGAAATACACTCTATTAGCAACATGGAAGCAGTATGTGGAAAGAAAAAAATTAACACAGTACCAAACGCGCGATATACAAGAAAACTTAAAGTGAACTCCAAAATAAAATTAAATCTTGTGTTTATTCCATCATACGATATGGTTTAATTTATATTCTATCATTTGTTTCCCAAAGAAGAAAGTTTTTCTAAGAAATAATATGTACAGATTACGATTCATAGGGATAGCAGATTTCCCCCCAAAACTCAAAATTATCTCCCCCACCCACCCCTGCTCACACACTGTGTTTCTCAGACAAATCTCTTTCCACTGCATTTTCTAAGAATAAATTTGTAAATATACATTCTTTCAGGTAACGTCACAATATTATTACAATAATAACAATTAAGTGTCTTGTCTTATTCTCGCTGTATTTTTGTTGTTGTCGTTGTTGTCTGCTAATGTTCTTCCATTTTCCATCTAGCGTCCCAATAATACCTGCTAATTTTTTTTGTACGACCACAAATTTTCAGTCATTACATATCTGTTATGCATATAGAGGGATAAAAAATATATAAAAGAGAATGTGCATTTTCACCACTATTATTAATAAAATATATTCATACATGCACATACAAGGACGTATTTACACACAAATTGTTCTTAATTCTGAAATACAGCTGTTTCACTGCTAGGCAAATGGGGAAAGAAATATGGAATAATATAGGGCAAAAATCGACTCTGCAGATTTTACTGCATTATGATTATGTATATAATTTAAGAACAAAATATACAACTCAACATACACTGCCCTTGACAAATAAAAACCTTGATGTCATTATTTATTGGATATCAAATAATTGTAATATACATGATCAGAATGAGGTAGCATTGATCAAAGAAGCTTGAAAATTACTATTTTTTTTCAAAGAGCTGTAGAAGACTTAGCTTCATCAATGAAATATGTAATAAATGTCCAATTGTGGTTATAGCCATGACAAGATTGTAGTTGTGGAAATAGGTTAAACATTAACTTCAATGAACAAACTGGCTTCACCGAAGTTTTAACCACCCACTACAGGAGCAGAAATACACAGGAAACATAATGAAATCATTCCTATTCTTGGGAATTGAAACACGTAGCAAAGAGCCGGCAAGAATCTGAGTTCATTTGTGGGTATGTGTCTTCTTTGATAATTCGACATTCAAATCCCCAGCCGAAATCTTTCAGACAATTTTCGAAACCTCAATTTCTTCACACTACCATCAACTGACTTTGGTCTACAATTGCTCTGCAAAAATAACCTCCAAGAATCTCTGCAATAACTTGAAAAATCGAGAAAGGAAAAGTACTTCACAATAAAGGAAGAGAAAACAGTTCAAATTATTTTCAGAAAGAGTGGGGAGATATCAATGGAAGACACTGTAACACTGAACACTGTACTGCTGGAAGTAGCACACATATTCAAAAAATTTGGTGTAACTCTTCAACCAACTATGACGACATATAGCTCCCATATGCCATATAACATGGAATAAACTAACAGTGGACAATCTAAAACGAATATAGGTCAAGTTGGGATTTCTGAAGAAAGCCTAATAGTAAGAAATTCAGACCCTTCCAGAAAAGTATACAAAATAGTATAAGACATCTTTACTGAAGATGAAGACATATGAATGAAGATGTTACTATCATATGTAGACATATGAATGAAGATGCTACTACCATTCACAATATACTATTTGAAATGAAATGCAAGATACAAGGGAATATCAAATTATAATTCTACAGTACCAGTGGAATGATCAATCAGGATGAATCCCAGGAACAAAGACACATCATTATCAGGTCTGTCATCCCAGGATTCCACCATAAGATTTGTAGAACAGAGGTTCCATCAGCCTACAGGATGTTTCTATAGCCTATACAAATGATGATTCAAACGTTATTATGTAACAGTGTGTGAAAAAAGACCAATTCGCTGAACAAATACAGCAAGTAGTTTAAACTATGTTCGATTTCATGCTCATTCAAGCACACCTCCATACTGTATTATCAACAGTAATCTCACTAGAGGTTTTGATTTAGCTAGAGAAAATCAAAACTCGAGTGGGATTTAATTGACTATTACACGATTAGAAGAAAATATATAAAGATTAGAAGTAACGAAGTACTCCAATACAATAAAATATTGACTTACGAAAATACAATTGTCTTCAAATGTATTATTGTACCATCTCAACATTACACTAGATGGCAGTAGTGTGTTATGATTAGCTGTTTTCTTGTTATCAGTTGTGCCAACTATGGAATCTTCATTGAACTCTGTGGACGGTTACTAGTCAAGAAGGCTTTGTTGAATCAGTTTCATTTTTATTAAAATAGTTGCATTCCACTTCATTTATCCAGATCCCAGTAATCAACATCACTTGACAGATGATTTTCAATAAATCTTAGTATTAAATTATCTCTGATATGTGATTATCCATAATATCATATAGCAGAAGCTATAACATAACCTAAATAATATGAACAAGTGTTAGAAAAGTTTTAATTAGGGATGGTGAAATAAACAAGAAAAGTTTTAATTAACGATGATGAAATAAAAAATAAACATGAATAGTTTTAAAAGGAATAATTATTGAAAGTACAATTTTCAAATTTGAATGTTTTAGTAGTTGGTGGTTCAGTTGATGTTATATTGGATGTGTGAGTAAAAGAAGTGGAACTCGTTGATGTACATGGTGTATTCATCAACTTATTCAGGATTTCCGAATGGTGCTTTTCATTTATTTGTAAATAGGGTTTCAGGGAAGATGCATAGCTATGACCAGTGATCTTTATTAATTCTTGTTCTTGAATGCCAATGCGAGTATAATATGAAACTGCTATGCATCGACTGGAGTGGTTTGTAATTTTCTGTTTTTTTTTTTACGCCCAAACCAGTGCAGTTTGAAATGTTGGCAAACAAAGAAACAAATGCTAGGGAAGCGATAAAATTAAACACATGCTAGGGACGTGATAAAATTGTGCGATAGCAGCCATGATTGGTTGAAAGACGTCCTTTCGTACCGTTTTATTGGTCAAAAGTAGTATGATGTAGTAAAAGTGTAATAGTCATTATAAAACAGATTCAAGAGAAGTTGAATGAATAATCAAAAGGTCATCTTTACAATTTATTAAGGATTACACTAGTATTTAAATGTATACTAATATACTCACCTTAACGGAATAACTGTTACTGAATAATCGTGAGCTTCTTCGAACTGACCCTGGTTGAAGAGGAGCTTGTGGTGCTGTAGGACTTGGCGTTGATACTATATTAGAAGTGTTACTAGTGTTACCAGATTGACTGAACACTGGTTTACTCTGTTGTAAAGGTATTTCCTTACGACTAATTAATTGCTGTAAAAGAAAGTAAAACAAAAATATCAACAAAATGTTTAATACTTTACCACTTTCTAGTATTAAAAAAGGATCTAATTCACATTAAAAAAAATGTAATACAGAGAATTCACAACACTGGAAATTCTGTTACATATATTAAAAGTAATTATTTTTCTCATTTCGATCTTTATGTTTTGAACTTGTGGTACATGACTGACAGATTGAATATTCTTCCCTGACTCTTAGTTTGTATATTCCACTCCAGATACATTTCACGAACTTACTGAGGTTTCTTTGTACGTTACTGTCTACCTCTGTCTCTTTTTTTCAAGTCCAATTAAAAAAATTAAAGTACATACACAGAAAAATCTAAAAGAAAACACTTCAGAAGTTCAATCAAACAATTTAAAGGCATGAACATTACACATGTATTATTTAAAAATAGTAAGCAATGATGGTTAATTTCCAAAGACATGATTTTGAGAACACGCAATCCATTTTTTGTCATGTCCCCAATAAACTCCTCTGTTGAAGTGCTTGTGTTATTTTTATGCATTTAGTATTATATTTTTTCCAACCCTGGGTCCTGCTCTCTATGTAATGTGCATCCTTTTTATTGTAGAAATCTTATTTTCCACAGATGGGCAACTAACAGTCATGACGTGGGTTCAGTGGAAACATGGTAACCAGCTTCTTTCCTTCAATTTTGATAATTCTAAAAAAATTATGGTTTATTTAACGACGTTAGCAACTGCAAGGTTATATCAGCATCGCCAGTGTGCCAGGATTTTGTCCCGCAGGAGTTCTTTTACATGCCAGTAAATCTACTGGCATGAGCCTGTCGCATTTAAGCACACTTAAATGCCATTGACCTGGGCTGGGATCGAACCTGCAATCTCGAACACAGAAGGTCAGTGCTATCCAAGCCGACCAATTTTGGTAATTGTTTTCCCATTATTTTCCAATGTAATTCCAGAGCACCTTCTTGAACTTTATGTAAGCAAAAAATCAAATTAAAATCTACCACAAGCAAATATGCCATACAATCCTAATGAAAGGAATTCTGAACAAATGTGAGCATATTTACAGTTCGATTCAGCGTTAATGGCCCCTGTCCTAGATTGTTTTTCTAGTGAGCGAGCTGTGTGTTGCGTCATAAGAAAGAAATTTAATCACAAATGTGCATAAGAGGGGAAGAGGGAAGAGGAAGAATGAAAATAATGTCTATGCTCGAAGTTGAGGACACTCATGTCAAGAAAATATAGGCCATCATGACATTGTTTAGTCAACAGACGTAGAGGTTAGTAACGGGACGTGTGGAAGAATATTGTGTTTTAAGATGGAGTGTACTGCGACATGATAAGAGAGAAGTGTTAGATGTTATGACTGCGTGGCCTGACCTGTGTGACCCAGCCCACCAGTAGTGATGAGTAACTCGCTCTTAGTCTGTCTACTTAATTTTTGCAGGGGCCAAAATCCCTGAATCAAGCTGTACCTATTATTGGAGAAAAATTCGTTCCGGCACCAGGAATCGAACTCAGGACCTCTCAGCTCTGTGTGCTGAACACTCTTTCCATCTGAGCTACACCAGGACCCGACTCACGGTGCCGGCTGAACTCTCCTCCTTTGTATCATCCAATAATAGGTATCTACAGTACGACTACTCACAGTCATTGATTATTCAATGAGGATGGCGAGGCTCATATATGAATCTATATATATATAATTTGAACTGGTAATGGAAATTACGGGAAAACGGCTGAACGGATTTTAATAAATGGCCCCTCATTTTGAAGCTTGGAACCCAAAGTTTTTCGGAAAAATACTAGTTTTCAGTGAAATGTCAATTTTCCTAAATAATTTTCCTATTTTCCAAAATTCATCTGTTGTCAGTTTTGAGAACTAGCTAATTGCATTAACGGCCGACTTGATGTTCCCTTCACTTTAGCGAAGCAAGCATCAAGTCAGCCGTGTTGCATTTCAGAATAAAACAAAACACACACTACAGTAAACAATATTACACGAAGGCCATGATCTGCAAGAATGCTGACATATTATATAGTGCTCAAATTAAATTGGTTATTAAAAACTTAACCTACTAAAAATAATTTACAGGTTCGATTCTGTGGTGTGTAATTTTCTAGGTACAGCTGTGTATTGGATATTAAAAACTACAAAACTTGAGGTGGTTTGATGACATTATTACCATAGAAATGAAATATTATTGTAGTTAATGCCATGATGTGACTATTTTTCATTAATTATATATATTAATGCTATATTGACGATATGAAAGTGAAACGTTTTGGGGTTATATAAGTAGATGCAGAGAATAACTTAAATTAGATTTTGATTTCTATATTTTACTGAGTGGCGGCTATATAGTATATAAAGTAGGCCTATACGTTACTGAAAGTTATAAAACTTATGTAAGATAATATTATTAAAAATAAAATATTTTTATATATTTATTAATCAAGTGGGGTTGGGTCTTTTTCATATATTTAATGGCGGTGTGGTGTAGATATTTATATGCGTGGTTCTCTTCAGTATTGGCTCAAGAGAGAGTATCTTTCATTATTATGGAAGCAAGTAACTTTCAGAATGTCTGGTATTCTTCATTGAAAATAAATCTGAAAAATGTTTATTTGAACGTCTAATGAACTTAGTTTGCAGCATTTGCTGCACAAGCCACTAGTATAAGTATATATGTTACTAAAAAGTAACAAAGAGCTTGTAAATTACTAAACATAGTAATGTTCCATTTAATTAGTCATTCAATCAGACTAGTGAGAAAGCACTGAAATTAAACCAGTATAATACGTTATTCATTCAAACAGGTATCAGGAATAGATTTGGAGGCCCATATACTGTGGCTCGAAGACCGCTGCTATAGTGTATATTTATGGAGTAGTTCTTCTTCTACTATTGTTCTGAGTATTTTTTAGAGTGCTTACTGACTCAAAATTTTATTTGACATTGAAGTTTGGTTCAAATGCTTCCGAATATTTCCATATAGAAGTTATATTTAGCAGTAGCAGCAGTAGTAGTAGTGGATACTTTCAAATGCAGAAGTTATTCAGTATTGAAATTCAACACAGGAAAGAAATGAGTGATGAATTTTGCCTGGACTCTTTTATGTAATATGAATTTAAGTAACAGGTCTTCCTGTTTTACTTTCCTCTCATAGGAAACCATGCTAAGGATTTTATCACCCTGTAAAATCCATCACCCTCAGTTGAGTTTGAATCTGTGAACTTCATACCCATTGGTCAGCATGATGACCACAACGCCCAAAATGACAAGTAATGATGTTAAATTACTACAAAACAGTGTAATGACGCGAAGAAATAAATAAAAGTCCAGAACTTGAATCCCTGGGCCAGACTGAATGACTTTTAACGTGAAACATTTATGAACTTGACATCAGAAAATTCCAGTCACACTTTCTGTTAATACAGCAACATCATTGATACAATTATTTCAGTAGACCTTAGATGACTGAAATTATGAGTTTAAAACAAAGTGGTTTCGAATTCAGCCAGCCATGGCAAAATAAATGAACGTGACATCAAAATGATTATTCCATTTTAAACAATAATTTTACTTTAATAAAGAAAAAAATTATTTGTACACAACTGGGGTGATTAATAAATGTGAGGAGTATAAAGACAGAAATAGTTAATTTAATACTCTAATTCTAAAGTACTTAACTTTGGTATTAATTTCAAAATGTATATAATTCTCTGTAATGACACGTTCATTCACAGTTTTCTTCCCAAGGGCGGGTCTTTCACTGCAAACCCAGCATTCTCCAATCTTTCCTATTTTCTGCCTTCCTCTTAGTCTCTGCATATAATCCATATACTTTAATGTCGTCTATCATATGATATCTTTCTCTATTCTTTCTAGTGCATCCTTCAGCAGACAGTTTCTTCTCAACCAGTGACCCAACCAATTCCTTTCTCTCTTCCTGAGCAGTTTCAGCATCATTCTTTCTTCACCCCTCTTTCCAACACAGCTTTATTTCTTATTCTGTCTGCCCATTTCACATTACATCACAATTAAAGTAGAAAATTAAAAAAAAAAAAAAATACTCATTGGTGTCATGTTTCGACTCTCATAATTATAAATGTTTCTGATTGTAGGGATTTGATGAATCCCTTGTCACCTTTTCTACGAGTTTTACTCTTCTCTTCATATGAAGCAAATTCCATGATAGTACTTTCAAAAACATGCTTCCTTACCACTTATTTATCCAATTGTTAACATATTTTATTTTACCAATGTTAAACAATATCTGCAGCCAAAGTACATCTGTACACATTTCTGATACATTTGTAACTAAGTTACTACAAAAATACAGGTTGTATTACTGTAAACACTTTAAAAATATATTTCCACTACAATACATGGAATAGAAGATGAGGTTTGTTGCATAACAAATCAATAACACTTCAAGTTTACTTATGCAAGCAAGAGTGAAGTACACACAACTACTATATTGTTGGTGTTGAGTGAAGGAAATTGGTAAAAAAAAAAAAAAAAAAAAAACACAACAACAGGAGGTGGCCCTACCTTGAAACTATGGATCATGTTTACGAAATCCATTCCAAAACTTAATTGTCTATTTTCATACAATTTTTTTAAATATTTTTCAGCTTCAGTTTTATCTATCATTTGCAGAAAATGATAATTGCTGAACTTGATACTATTTTCTTATTCTTTAAAGTCATGTTATAAACTTCTCTGACATTTGATCTTAGTGTGCACAGATAGGTAAAAAAAGTTAAATAAACAGTTTCAATAAACAAAGTTCCCAAAGTCTTATGTGGAGACACCTTAAGATATGCTACCGCTTTTGTGAGAGTTCTTGTTTGGAGGGAGTGTGGTAGGAAGTAGATCTTCCATTGGGAATGTGATACATAACCAGCAGAAGCCATATTAAACATGAGTAAACACTTAAAAAGACTTGAAGCATTACTAATAATATTGTTATACAAGAAAATGAATTCCTGTATTCATGTAGATTAGTTGCAAAAATATATTTGAATCGATTGGAGCTGAAAGTCTTGAGTCAAAATTGGACAATTTTTGTTTTAATTTAGCATTATGAACCATTGTATTTAAGCAAGACCTATCGATTGACGCAATAAAGAATTAAGTCAACCTTCTCCTTGCATAAGAAACAATTGCTACTGGTAACATGAACAGATGAGGAAAGCATTAAGTCACTAACTTTCTGCCTTTCAGCACTGTGCCGCACCATGCAAGGTTGACCAAGCAGTCAAACTACTGCTTTCCGAGTCCCGTCAATCCCACAGACCTCGTGATATCAAGGTTTCAGTATAATATGAGTCATAAGTGATTTTGTTTTTTTTTTTTACCCTACTTAGCTTATGTTTTATTGTATTATAAGAGATGTTGCAATTTATAGCATTCTGTTCATTTAATTTTAAAATGGCCACCAACAAAAACTGAAGGGGAATCCTTGTAAGTTCAGCTTCCATAAGTGACTTCGTGTTTTTCTACCTTCCTTTACTCTACTTAGCTTGTATTTTGCTGTATCATAAGAGATGTTGTAATTTATAGCATTCTGTTCATTTAATTTGAAATGGCCAGCAACAAAAACTGAAGGGGAATCCTTGTAAGTTCAGCTTCCATAAGTGACTTCGTGTTTTTCTACCTTCCTTTACTCTACTTAGCTTGTATTTTGCTGTATCATAAGAGATGTTGTAATTTATAGCATTCTGTTCATTTAATCTGAAATGGTCAGCAACAAAAACTCAAGGGGAATCCTTGTAAGTTCAGCTGCCATAAGTGACTTTGTGTTTTTCTACCCTGCTTTACTCTACTTAGCATGTATTTTGCTGTATCATAAGAGATGTTGTAATTTATAGCATTCTGTTCATTTAATTTGAAATGGCCAGCAACAAAAACTGAAGGGGAATCCTTGTAAGTTCAGTTTCCATAAGTGCCTGTGTTTTTCTACTCTGCTTTACTCTACTTAGCTTGTATTTTGCTGTATCATAAGAGATGTTGTAATTTATAGCATTCTGTTCATTTAATCTGAAATGGCCAGCAACAAAAACTAAAGGGGAATCCTTGTAAGTTCAGCTGCCATAAGTGACTTTGCGTTTTTCTACCCTGCTTTACTCTACTTAGCTTGTATTTTGCTGTATCATAAGAGATGTTGTAATTTATAGCATTCTGTTCATTTAATCTGAAATGGTCAGCAACAAAAACTCAAGGGGAATCCTTGTAAGTTCAGCTGCCATAAGTGACTTTGTGTTTTTCTACCCTGCTTTACTCTACTTAGCTTGTATTTTGCTGTATCATAAGAGAAGTTGTAATTTATTAACAATCTTTTCATTGAATGTAGGTGGTATTTATGTTACAAATAAATATAACGAAAATATCATGTAATATTTAAATACGAAAAGCATTTATGAAGTGTAAGTTGCAACCATACAGCTAAAAACCATCAAGTCATTTTTCTAAATAATTTTTTTTAATATGTATGAGACATTGAATTTGTCTTTCTACTATGGCACACATAGGCTAGGGAATTATTCTACAACTTAACATAAATATTCAATAAATTTACTTAGTTTTCTTCACAATAATGTTTTTTCCTTCTCCTGAAAAGTTGCAAAAACTGACTTAATGCCTTTCAGCTCCGACACATTGTATATACCAGTAAGACAATTATAATTCTCAAAGAGGTTCAGGGAGTCGGTAGCTAGCTACAGGGTTAGCTCTGCCACACGTACCCCTACATGAGCGCGCAGACTGCTCACCCGCTTAGCTAGGCTCTTCTGGTCATTTGCTTCAGTCAATGTTGTCGATGGCAAAAGAGTAGGAGAAAGGTATGCCATTTGAAGAGAGTCACAAAACGAGGGACTTTCAAGTGGCAGAACTCCAAAGCTGTGAACAACAAGCAGTTCTTAATCATTTTTAGCAGCATGTGAGGCAAAATTAGACATCACTAATTTCAAACATATAAAGTAAATAAAATATAAAAAATAGACATCTTACAGAGTATATATATTTGATCTTGTAAAGATCTGAGAGAAAACAAAAGCAGAAAACAAGTCAGTGAGTACCAACATAATCTCTTCTACATTTTTCTGGTAAATAAACACCATCACTCTCCAAATGTAATTTGGCAAAGCACAGGAAAATTTAAAATATCTCACACTAATTATAAATGCCACAATAACTCATGTAGGAAGAGTAAATTCATAATATCAAGTACTGCAAAAAAACAGTAGTGGAACAGAAATCAATGCTGTAAGATCAAGGGTTAGAATTTATATCCCGCTTGGTCATTATACTACAGTTTTTCAAGCTAAAGTGTTTGCTATATTAGCTCGCACTCATAAAAACTTAAAGAAGTCACAGAAAGGCATGAATATTTATATTTGCTTTGGATGTGCTAAGTGTGCACAGAGTCAACTATAGGCTGGTCGAATAATGCAGAACTAATGTGGAAACCTTATTCAGACGAAATAAAATACAGGACATAATGGGGTGTACAGTAACTAACAAGCTGATTACAGGCCAAGCTTGCAACCACCATGCAATGCTATGGCCTGGAACCTTGTAGAAGTTGATCATTTTCGTAACATCTCTTGGTTTTGTTATGAGGCGAGCGAGGGATCCTAAACATTGAAACGATTCTAGAGAGGGAGGTGTGATGTGCAGTGTTCAGTCTATCAGTTTACATCGTGAGAAGAAGTCTATCTGCAATCTATTTTGTACCAGTTAAATGTAGAAGATATTGCTAAGCAGCATTTTTACTGCGCTAACATAAGTGTCGGTGTGTGAAGAATCTTAATAAATTAATTAGTTAATATATATTTATATTTTAGTATTAGTATAAATAGGGTTGTGTGGAGTATTTTTTTTAAGAATCATGGCTCCAGCATAATCCAAATTATATGCAAACGTTATCAAAGGGCTAACTAGGGAAATTATTGTCAATGTCATAACATTTATGAAGAGGAAACCTGAGGAAAATAAGTTTACTGCAACAATAATAATAATAATAATAATAATAATAATAATAATAATAATAATAATAATAATAATAACAACAACAACAACACCACCAATAATAATATAAAAAGTTTATTGCTAGCAAAATATACAAGGAAACTGTAAATATATAAAAATTCTAGTGATTTCAGTGACTTCACTATTCCTGTCGAAAAAGTATACCAACGTGTGTCTGTTGAGTGCAGGGTTTCTGTGCCAACATTAATTGTTTTAATAATGATTTGCTGTATTCAGTAGGTAAAATGTATTTATATTTATTAAAATCATGTAAAGAACTAACTATAGTCCTGTCGCTCTAATTTCTGGCAGCCACATGAAGACATTATTTGCTGCTCAATTATTTGCTGAATTACAGTGCATTTGATTTATTATCTTAGGAGCTACGACATGATAATGTTTAACGGTGTGGCAAATAGATTCCTCATATGGTAGCTCGGCAACGAAAGAACAAAAATGACGAACGATATTACCTACCTAGACTTTATAGAGCCTTCACTTCCTAAGACATAAGCAAAGAGGCGGAGTCACGCCGGAAATAACAGCATCGTGACTTTAATATGCAGGCACGTATACAAGGTCACATTATTATTTGGAAATATTTCAAAGGGTGCACTGACTCCCCTGTGGGGGTTACGACAAGTCCTGAATTGCTGGTAGGTTGAGCAGTGACTGGTGATTGAAGGTGAGAGTGTGAAGGGGGAACAAAGGGATCAGTGCACCAGACACAAGACTCGCACTCAACCTGCCCATAACAGCAGCCAGAGTTGTTACAGAAATAATCTACCTCTATCAGTACCTCTAAGTGTATAATCAAGCAGGTTCTAAGGGACAGCCTGATAAGGGGTTTATTAAGAGCCTGGAGATCTACATAGCTGTGAAGACAGGCCAAACTCCTTATTGGAGAACCAAAACCTAATTTAACAACTCAGCCCTAGGAAGGAAAAGTTTAAAGATAGGCAACCGGACTTCTGACCAGACACTGCTATCTGAATAAGCATATACACACATTGGGCCTCATAGAGGACCCAACTTGTAGGAAATGTGGATGGATGTTCAACTATCACCTCATATTCTGCTGGACTGTTCATGCTTACACCACATCAGGCATCAATATGTCTGGACATACATGTTGTCTTCTAAGGACTTTCAGCAAATGAAACTCAGCAGTATTGTGAAGTTGGTCAACCACTGAGGTCTCTTGGGTTGATTTCTAGATTATGGGGTGCACAATGGGCCATTCATGTTAAAGTGCTATAGTAGGTGTCTATGCTCTTACCAAGGAAGGAAAAGAAGATCGGTATTTATTTGAAATCAAGAACAGACAATGGTAATTCAGTACAAATCAAATACAATGATTTTTTTTTTTAAATATGAAATATGGTGCCTATACTAAAATGGCTATACTTATTGTTACAGCACTCTCCTATATTGGAGAGTAAGAGGATTAATGATTTATTGCCAAGAACTCAGCATTAGTTAACAAAAACAATGATTTCTTTAGTGATTTTTTGTATTATGTTGAATCTATACTATTAATAAATCTGTAACGAAAATTTTTCTGGCAATTTTCGTTTTTCGATTTTTCAAGAATACTGTGCGTGTGCGTGCGTGTGTATGTGTGTGTGTTTTTTTTAGAAACGTAATTAAACAACGTGTGTGTGTATCTAATACTCTGGATTTAACAATGAAGTCATCATCCTTCTTGCTTCCCAATATTTTGATGGAAGGTCTACAAATGTCTTATGAGTTTCACAATTAGCCAGGTGCTCCATCTCCATGTCCTCTTCTCTGGTGCACAGTAAGCATTTAGGTGAATTCAGTACTCCAATACGATGGAGGTGCTTACTGAGGCAATCATGACCAGTAATCAATCTAAACATGGCCATGGCAGATTTTCGAGGTAGATCAGGAATTAGTTTTGAATCTTTGAATAATTCTTTCCATTTTGAATTTTGATGTTTTGCCTGTTCGCTGTTACTTATTCTTTTTATGACTCGTTTTATTGATTCATATGGGAACTTGAAATTTGTTTTTAAGTTGATTTTAGTTCCTTTCTTTGCTAACATGTCCGCTTTCTCATTACCGTTCAGTCCACAGTGGGCCGGGATCCATTGGAAGACCACTTTTTTATTTAGCATTTGAATTTGTTTTACCATGCAATGAATTTCTTTTACTTTTTCCATTTTAGGGGATGTAGTTGAGCTGATGGACTGGATTGCAGCTTTGAAGTAAGACAGGATGACTATGTTTTTGCACTGGTTTAGCCAAACAAATACATTTTGACATGTTAACATGTATAATTAACTATCCTGAGACCAAAAATCGAGTTTTTGAAATTTCTGTCTGTCTGTCTGGATGTTTCTTACCTTTCCACACGATAATGGCTGAACTGATTTCTATGAACATTTGGATATAAATTAATTCGTTCTAACTTAGATTTTAGACAACATGGCATTCAAAATACTTTATTTAAAAAGGGGAGGTTATAAGGGGGCATGAATTAAATAAATCGAAATATCTCGCTTATTATTGATTCTCATGAAAAATGTTACATAACAAAAATTTCTTTAAAAACAATTTCCGATAAATTTCATTCTATACAAAATTTTGATAGGACTGATATTTAAAGAGATACACGAGTTTTAAAATAACAATACAGCGCTGCCTCAGACTAATAGGCTATAATGAAAGTAAACAAATGACTCCGTCTATTTAAGGCGGCCTTGCACACAACAAAGAGAGAATATTATTCATTTAACACTATTTTTATATGATATATTTATATTCTATAAAATGTTTATCAATATTAACATACAGAGAATGTTTGTGTGTTTGTATGAAGTAATCTCAGTAGCTACTTAACAAATTTGTTAATTCCTTCACTACTTGAAAGTGCAGTTTCTCTAGATGAATGTAATGCTATATGAGGACTGAGGTAAGATTAGAATAGATCCTTACACACAAAAAAAATTTGATATTCTGTCGCAATTATTGTATTACTTGATTATTTAAACATAATGGTTCACATAAAATACTCTAATTTTATATACTTCAGTTTCTTTTGTCCACAGAATATAATAGTATTTTTAAGAGTTTTGTAGTAAAGATGAGTATTTTTACTGGGCCAAAAATACAGCACATTCGGAGTAAAAATTTGTATATTACCACTGACCTCAATGGAGCTGGGTTATTTTACAAAGTGTCACGAAATGGTGTTCCTGTGCTCATAATTTACCCATATTTGTTTGCTGTGTTTCTTAAAATAATATTTATGTACCACATTCACTTTCATTTGTTTTTATTTACAAAAACAATGATGCACAACCGAGCATTCGAGAGGTCATGGGTTCAAACTCTGTGGCCAACCAATCTGACTGGGGTTTTTTTTATGATTTCCCCTAGTCATAAAGGAAAATGCCAGATTGAAAATTTATATGCAATGATTCATCATCACTTCAATTACCAATATGATAAACATTAATCAAAATCTATAATCAGTAACATGAACTCAAGCCATCTACAACACACAATAGAAACAGGAACTCAACAAGAGTAAATATGGCCTACTGATATACCCACACATTCTAAACATACGACATGGCCACAGATGTTGTACAAATAAACTTTACAAAGGAAAAAAAAGATGCATAGTCAGGCCAACATAAAAAATTATCTTCGTACACAATCCACTCTATATTGACATTAATTTGGAGTTTTATTAAAGGGTGCAGTCAAGGCTAGTTTAGAAAAATGTTGGACGAATTATCCTTGCACCAAAAACGGATGTTCTCTGAACCAAATGATCCTATTTTAATTATTTGCATATAATAATTAAGAAACATGTTAAAGGAATTATGCTTGCTTAAGTAGCATATTAAACAATTTATCCTTCTATCAAACACGGAATGTCCAATGTCCTATTTTAATTAAGTAATTAGTTTATATTTATTTCTAACAAGTGCAGCAAAGAGCATGGGTATGGCTAGTAAACTAATAAATGAAATGGTTTAGTTTGCATCTATGAAAAATTACATGAAACAAAAAAATGATTTGCTATTTACAAAATTATTACGACTTTTCAGTGCAATTTCCGTTCAAGTTTTTACTCTCTCCAGGCAGGAAGATATTCAGATAGTATAAGAGAGTATCCCACTTTTAAAGGAAACCTTTATACATCTTGATTACACAACTTTTAACACTGTATCACTTCGGAATATGTATGATAAGAACTTTCTTGTGTTAAATTTTTTGTTAACATGTTTCGACCTATTTTCGGTCATCTTCGGAATTGGTCCTTGTTGGTCTTGGCGCCTCTTGTTTCCTGTGTGGGTGCGTTCATAGTGTAGAGTCAAAAAGTGTATGTGTTTTGAAATTGAGTTGTGTGTTGAGAATATCGTTGGAGTGTCTGTATATTTCATATTGTTCTAGTGTGTTGAGTTTCTGGCTTTTTGATTGGATGTGTAGTATTTCCATGTCTGTGTTGATGTCTCTGTAGGTGTGGTTGGCATTTGTGATGTGTTCTGCATATGCGGAGGTGTTTTGTAATTTTGTTACAGCTGTGATGTGTTCTTTGTAACGTGTTTGAAATGATCTACCTGTCTGTCCTATGCAGAAGTTGTTGCAGGTGTTACATTTGAGTTTGTATATGCCTGTGTGGTTGTATTTGTTTGTTTGTGTGTTGAGATGTTTTTGTAGAGTGTTATTTGTTCTGTATGCGATGTTGTAGTTTAATTTCTTGAATGAGGTTGCAATTTTATGTGTGTTTTTGTTTTCGTATGTTAGTGTGATGTATTTTTTGTGTTCTTGTGTTTGTGTTGTATTCTTCTGTTTTTTGTGGTTTTGTTTTGTCTTATATATTATGTTGTCTATTATGTTGGGGTTGTATCTGTTTTCTTGTGCTATGTATTTGATTGTGTTTAGTTCTTCGTTGTAATCCTGTTGGTTCATTGGTATGTTGAATAGTCTGTGTACCATTGTTCGGAATGCAGCTTGTTTGTGTTGTGTGGGGTGGTTGGATGTGTTGTGTACAAGAGGCGCCAAGACCAACAATGACCAGTTCCGAAGATGACCGAAAATAGGTCGAAACATGTTAACAAGGTACGTTAAAATTGAATACAAGAAAGTTCTTATCATACATATTCTGAAGGAAACCTTTAATAAATGACAGTATTACTGAATTCGAAACGAAAAGAATATGCTTAGAATCTCATTAATAAAGCATTCGTATCTTTTGACATTTATATAATTTCCAACCAATCCATGGTGCAACAAACCCATGGACAGCCAAAGCCATCCAGCCACTGCTGGCCTCAAGTTCATGCTAACAAGTACAGGAGTAACATGTAGCCAGCACGAGGATTTCCTCAGCCACTACAGCTGGTGTATAAAACTCGATTACAATACTCACTGCAGTTCTCCTCAAAGTGTTGGGTGGGCACCAGTCCCATTAACTGCCCGAAATTTCATGATAGGATTCCTTCTTATGAGGATTAGAACCATCGTCTACTTTGTATCAATAGTCCAAGACTTGATGCCATACAGCATGCAGGTACTATTGCATTTGCACTTAAATGCTATAATAAATTATTTTAATAAACAACAATTAAATCATACCTTGGCGACAAAGGACTAATAGCTCCAGAAAATATACTATAATAACGAGAAGATTTTCCTCTTATAGAAGGAGCCAAAGGTGCAATGCCAGGAGGACCAATATTCAAGGGAGTGGCTACTGGACTTTCGTCTGGAGTGAACATCCGAACATTAGGTGGTGTCGTATTAAAGCAGTTCAGCAGATGTATTGGTGTGCTGTAAAAGAGCAATAAACCAACAGAGATTAATCTTATTTCAAAGGCGAAGAAAAATAATCTATATACCGATTTTACATGTCATAATCACAGAGTTCAATTATATAATCAATGTTCAACTATATAATCAATGTCTACTTTCAGAGGAAAGGAGAAGCATGCCACATCTTCATATGAAAAATATAAGTAGATCTATTCTAATAAAATTATTATGAATTTTTTTAGTGACTTAGTATTAAGTGATCCGAAATTAATACAAGATTCGTTTAATGTATATGTAAATCTTTTACGAAACCTCTGCACTAAGTTATTTGGAAAGATAAGAAAGAAGTGGTTGTCCTGTGCACAATCATGTATTCAGGCAAGAATAAAGAAGTACAGAAAACAGACTGAGTTTATAATGAAAACAAATTTATGACAGTGTAAGCAAAGAGTTACAAAGTAATTGACAATAATACAGTAAAACTTATTTATACATTTCATACTTATTCGCTTTTTTCCTGAGGTCCCAGTAAAACAACTGCACTTTCCATGTTAATTTATTTCAGTTACACGTTTTTTCGTTTATTCGTTTTTTACACCCTGGTAGATACGAAAACTAATTTTGCTCAAAATTAGGCTTGCTGTAAAATTGTAAGAAAGCAAAAATACAGCATGTGTTCATTGTTAAGATAAGGCCCACTTTGAAACTCGAAGCTGTCAATGCTTGTCTCCAACAATTTTGTGTTCTTTATTGACATAAATGTTGCTTTAGAAACAGTAAAATGTTTCGTAATATATTATGTAACTGGATAAAATATGGAGAAGTTATCACAATTTGAGAGAATGGTTTATTCCTTAAATTTTTTGTAAAATAATAACATGTTATTAAATGAAGATCACACAGTAAGAACTATGTTAAACAAATTTCGTCAAATTTTCTGGATCAGAGTTCAGATCATCCTCTGTGTTGTCCACCCAGCTCTGTCTTTGGCTTCCTTCAAACCTTTTCCTCGTAGGTTTGGAATCAAATAATTTTCTGAAAGTCCTACTACAGTCCATACGCAAGACATGACCCAACCAGGCTATTCCTCAGCTCTTTATATACCTGACAATATTAGCTCCTTCTACGGGTTGGTCTAGTTCATGGCTCCAACCACTTTGGTCAGCTGAGAAAGTAAAAAATTGCACAGAACTTCTTCAGTTAAAGCCATATAAAATTCGAGTAATGCACAAACACCACCAGACCTCGAGTGATGAATTAATTTTTGCAGATGGTTTCAACAGTTCATTCATGACACATTGCTTACAAGAAGAGTATTATTGGTTATCACTACAATTCATCAATTCATAGTTTTTGCCCAAGGGCAGGTTCCTCACTGCAAATTCACCATTCTCCAGTCATTCCTATTTTCTGCCTTCCTTTTAGTCTTCGCATACAATCCACATATCTTAATGTTGTCAATCTGACACCTTTTACCCCTAATTTTTCTCCCATCCATCATTTCTTCCAGTGTATCCTCCAGTAGGCAGTTTCTTTCTCTCTTCTTCGGCGTTTTTCTGAAGACTTCGTAACAAACTATATCAATTTTTAATACTATTTAAAACAGAAAAATAAATAATAAACCTATTGAATCAAGAGAAGGATTGTGGAATTTGAAAATACTGTCATAAGAAAAAAACTAAAGGTGGTCGTGAAATGCAAATGCAAGGAGATTATATTAAAAATAAATTACATACCCTTTGGTCCAATACAACAAAGACCTGTTAAATGTTCTCTATTTTTATTCTTTGACCAAGTACTTTTCACTCTTTGTCAATGTTTTGCTCTCAGTTTTATAATTAAAGCAACTCATAAGTAAGCTGTTGCTTGAATTTTATTATCTGAAAACCTAATGCAAACATAGCCTGAAAATGCTTTGTAAAATCAACACAGAAATGCAGACCTGCAGCCAAACTGCAGCTGCAAATGTAGTGCCTTATATGTGAACAGGCTCGCAACCTCCTGCTACAACTTTTACAGCTCTTGGATTGTGCAGCATGAACACGATTTGCAAGTGCAATAGGAAAGTTGCACAGTAAAAGTAGCAATGTGTGAACATATCTTAATATAGGTATGGGAGGACTTTGTGACTTCTCTGAATCAAAGTAGAAGAATTGGTTTTGGATACAATAAGGAGCTATATAGTTACCTAGATAAAAGTAAGATCATAAAATAATAAAACTATATGCTTATACAATTCATAAATAAATACAATTAATTAAATATAAACTTCAAAAAGTATACCTGCTAATGTTGTTTAAAAGCGTAGGTTCATTGGTGGTTGCTGAATTCGCATTACTATTAGTGATATTGCTACAGCTATTAGTTGCACTGTGTTCACAATTATTAACAAAGTTCACCACTGAATTACTTCCATGACACATTGAGAAGTTTTCTAGATGTGACACTTGGAATGTCCGAAAGGGATCTGGCTTTTCACCACGGTTACAAAGTTCTTCAAATGAATGCCAAAGGAAAGGATTTAATTTCAAGGCATGAAGGTATGCTTCTGCTGCCTTGCTACCTCTCTCAGTTTGAGAACATATACGAGCAAGAATTTGCAGAACAAAACAAGCCTGATCACCAAATTCTGACACCAATTCATCAAGACTTCGAGATCTAGTTGTATCGCCACCTGTAAGAACGGATTCTGCTTCACTCAATCTGGAAAGAAATAAAAGAAATAGTTTATACATTTTGCTGAATGAGCAATGTTTGAAAGTAACACTGAACTGTAAAGTACCTTCAAATATGCATGATAAAATGAGCGTTGAGAGAATGCTTCATTCTACAGAGTAAATATAGCTTTGTTTCTATAATTTTCAAATGATTTCACAGTTTTAACTCCGAAGATCTGTACCAAAGAAATTTAGTTCCTGATGAAAAGCATCAGAACATAGGGAATAAAGACAAAACATGAACGTATCTGCTCCTATGGTTATGGTAGACGCAAATAAAAAGTTGTCAATTAAGTAACAAGTGTATAAAATAATTAAAATAAACACTATATTAAATAAATGTTTGTCGCATAATCCACCACAATATTCTTGTAGATTTCTTTTTCTTTACGAAATCTCTGATATACTGAAATTCTCTACCTGCTGCAAGAATAATCTGCACTTACAATAACAATTCCAAATTTCATTTTTATATATACCTTTAACACTTATACATCACTGATTAAATTTCCAACTTCTTTACTGTGTTAATATTTAGGATTTACCGTGGCTGACTAGTTTCGAAGTCTTGTTCTTCATTGTCCAAAGCCTAGCGGAGATCCCGCGCTATTTTCCGGTTTCCTGTTGTGGTGAGGTGTGTTCATGATAGTGTAAAAAGAGTATATGTTTTGAAATTAAATTGAGTGTTCAGGATGTGATGTGGGTGTGTTTTATAAATTTCATATTCTAGTGTGTCAAGTTTCTGGTTTTTTGGCTGGATGTGTAGTATTTTCATGTCGTCTATGTTGCAGTAGCTGTGATTGGAGTTTGTGATATGTTCTGCATAGGTTGAATTGTTGTATAATTTGGTTATGATTGTGATATGTTTCTTGTAACGTGTTTGAAATGATCTTCCAGTCTGTCCAATGTTGAAGTCGCAACTATTCCATGATAGTTTGTAAATTCCTGTTAAGTTGTATTTATTTGTATATCTTGTCTCTGTGTGTTAAGATGTTTTTGTAGTGTGTTTTATGTTCTGTATGCAATATTGTATTGTAGTTTCTCGAATGATGACGCAGCAATCTTGTATGTGTTCTTGTTTTCCTACGTTAGTGTGATGGTTTTGTTTCTTTCCTGTGTTTATGTGACTTTTCTTGTTTTTGTTTAGTCTTTCTTATGATGTTGTCTATTATGTTGGGGTTGTATTCATTTTCCTATCCTATGTATTTGATAGAGTGTATTTCTTCCTTATAGTCTTGTTGGTTCATAGGAATGTTGACGAGTCTGTGTACCATGCATTGGAATGCTGCGTGTTTCTCTTGTGTGGGGTGATTGGAGGTGTTCTGTATTTGTGTTACCATGGTGGTAGGTTTCCTGTATATTTTGAACATGTGTTTGTCTGTTTTTGTTATTGTGATGTCTAAGAAATTTATAGATTTGTTGCTTTCTGTCTAGTGTGTAGAGTAGTTTCGGATGTATTTTGTTTATGTGTTTGTATAGGTTTTCAATCTGTCCTTTGTTTCCTTTATGTAATATTATCATCTCGTCAATGTATATGTGCCAGTATATAAATGTTGTTGCGTGTTTGCTGTTGTCTTTGTTTAGAAAGTATGTCTGTCCTATGTTGTGTATGTAAATTTCGGCTAGGATGCTGGAGATGGGTGAAATTCGCGCGCGCGCACGCACGCACGCACGCACGCACGCACGCACGCACGCACACACACACACACACACACACACACCCACCCACCTTCAATCACCCCACACAACACAAACACGCAGCATTCCAATCCATGATACACAGACTCATCAACATTCCTATGAACCAACAAGACTATAACGAAGAAATACATACTATCAAATACATAGACAGGAAAATGGATATAATCCCAACATAATAGACAACATCATAAGAAAGACTAAATGCAAACAAGAAAACGCCACACAAACACAGGAAAGAAATAAATACATCACACTAACATACGAAAACAAGAACACACACAAGATTGCATCATCATTCAAGAAACTAAAATACAACATCACATACAGAACACACAACACACTACAAAAATATCTTAACTCACAGACAAGACACAAATAAATACAACTTAACAGGAGTTTACAAATTATCATGCAATAGTTGCAATGACTTCTACATTGGACAGACTGGAAGATCATTTCAAACACGTTACAAAAAACATATCACAGCCACAACCAAACTACACAAAATTCAACCTACGCAGAAAACATCACAAACTCAATCACAGCTACAGCAACATAGACGACATGAAAATACTACACATTTAGCCAAAAAATCAGAAACTTGACACCCTACAATATTAAATTTATAAACATACACTCACATCACATCCTGAACATTCAATTCAATTTCAAAACACACCCTTTTCGACACAATCATGAACACAACAGGAAACCAGAAGATAGTGCAGGATCTCCACTAGGCTTTGGACAACGAAGCACAAGACGTCAAAACTAGTCAGCCACAGTAAATCATAAATATTAACACAGTAAACAAGTTGGAAATTTAATCAGTCCAGATTTCACTGTGATTTTGAGTATACTTTTCTACTGCAGAGGGTTCAAAATAGAATAGGTTTAATTCTGTAGATAGTAATGAGCTTCCCTGAAACAAATATAGTTTCTTGTAAAAATTTTACTTAAAAAAAAAATAAACTAAAATAAATTATGAACTGATTTTAGCAAATCACCACTCGATGTTTTATTTTCATTTTTTCTGTAGAAATTATTACACTGCATGTGTATCAATACCAGATACAGTGACCTGTACAATGTGTCCAATCTAAAAACTTACCTTTAAGTGGCACTTTTAACTCCCTGCAGATACACTACTCACTTCCATCACATAGCCAGCAAGGTAGTTGCAAAAGAATATCTTGGACACTAACTGATCATTGACACTAATAGCTATTACAATACAAATAAATGCATAGCTTTATTTAATTTAGGATGTTCTACACAGTGTAGTGTCATTTAATGAATTCTGGATCAAAAATATTGCCTGCTCTTAAGGTTCTTGTCATTTACGTTCCTATTTTCGCTATGTCTATGAACATTTTGCACTGTAGAACTAAGAACACTGACAACTGGGAAATTCTCTACAAACTTTCGCACTTGTCATTAATGAGTACATGAGACATAAACACTCACTATTGTACAGTAAACTGAAAAATATCCGTTCTAGAGTGCAAGGCATGTAACGAAAACTCTTAAGTTCGTAACACAGCTGTGGGCAGTAAGAGATACAGTATATTCGATGGTAGGTTAATAAGCAAAACTAAAATAAAAATTGTGAACTGATTTTCAGCAGATCACAATTTGGTGTTTTCTTTTCTTTCTTTTTGTAAAAATTATTACACTGCATGTGTATCATTGTCAGATACAATGATCTGTACAGTGTGTCCAATCTAAAAAGTCTTAAGCAAGCAGCCAAGTGTAGGGGTAGTTTTGTGTATGTGAAAGTAGCATAGCAAAGGCATTGACCTGTGTAACAGTGAACGAAACCTTAGTGAAATGGAGGATATTGAAATGAAACAAGATTTAGTAGCATTGAAGGAGATCATAGCGGAGATAAGGAAGAAGATGGAAGAAATCCAACAAGAAAATGAAAGTTTGAAAAGCAAATGGGAGCACTTAGGGGAAGAGAAGAGGAGAAAGAACTTGATATTTTTTAGAGTAGAAGAAAAGGAGAAGGAACGTAATGGTGAAACATACGAGAAGATAATAGGAATGTATTTGGGGGTGTTTTGGAATGGATTTGAGCGACGGACAAATTGTGAAAGTATTTAGAATAGAGAGAAGAAATCAAAATCGAAATACAGAACAAGTTAGGCCCATATACTAGTTAAATTCAAGAACATGATGATGAAGAATAAGATCGTGAAGGTTGCTAGGGAATATTTCCAATAGAAATGACAATGACTGGAGTTTTATGAAGTAAGGAGGAGAAGATTGATTTTGGTCCCTTTTCTGAAAGAAGTTAGGAAAAGAGATCAATTTGCAAAACTGTCTAGAGACAGATTAAAGATTAACAATTTGATCTTTAGTGTGGAAGAATGTCTCGGAAGCATAAAGGATCTGGATGTAGGTTCACAAGAAATGGAAATAAGAGTCCTAAAGGAGAAAATTAGGGGATTAGTGTCAATGAGCATTGAGAGTGATAAAAGCTTGGACAACGTACAAGAGAACAGCTAGATAAGCATTCCACGGAAGTCAACAGTTAGCTATGGAATGTAGAAAGAAGAAACCTTACGCAAGCTGGAGAAGCCAGTGACGTCATCAGACAGGGTGTAGTATCAACATGTAGCAGAATACTGCAAATGCGTCAGAATTCGAGCAGTCAGCATTTGGAAGCAATTCTTAACAGGATACGAGAAATGCAACGTCAAGAAAAAACAATGACAAGGCAGTCGAGGAGGAGTGGAACTGACCCAGGAGGCAGTGGTGAAGGAAGAGGGGAGAATAGTAAGAAGAAACAATATGATTTAAGGAGTTGGTGTAGTGGGGAAATAGTGAGAGAGAGAGAAAAAAGAAAAAGTAGATAGTAGGGGGGGACAAGGATGTCAATGCAAGTGAAAGTGAAATGAAGTGAGGGGAGGGAGGAAAGAAGTGTGGGACTATTAGTGAATCATCACTAGTATGAGAAGTGGGGAAGCAATAGATGGGTAGGGTGGGGAGCCAGAGATGACAAAGATACACTTAAAAGAAACATGAGTGGAAGAATGAATGAAGTTATGACTTGCATAAATTGCTATGTAATAAGGTGAGATGGCACTATATACAAAATACGTGAAGTACCATCTCGCCGGAAGAAATTTTTAATGACAAATATATTACATTACATAGGAAAAACTCTGTGGTCATCTCAATCCCATGATCTGATTTCTTGTGACTTTTATTCTAGGGGAAGTAATAAAGACAAAATGTACAGGACAAACCCCAATGCTTTAGAACACTAAGAGAAATTAATTTCGTAACAAGACAAGAAAGTAACATTCTACACTAGATAATAAGGAGTTTATAGATGTTAAAACTTTATGATTGTCAGAAGTCAACATTTTCAACATTATCTTTGGGGCTGGTGAGTCCTTTCAAATAAGGTTATGTATCTTATTTTCATGTTTAATGTGATAACAATCAGTAATAATTAATGACTATCAAAGAGATTATTTTTACCAATTACTGTACCTCATGGGCTGCACAACAGATGGCATTACTGCTATTAGAGGAAGTTCAAAGTGTCGCTAAAAGCACAGTTTTAAATTGGATACATGGCAGATACTGAATACGAACTAAATATATAATTAGGCCTACATAATTTAGAAAATAGACTATACATATTATGGATATATGGCATACCAAAAAAAAAAAAATAGGTAACAGGAAGTTTAAAATGTGCATTTTTATGAACATCTCAAAATCAATTTTTTGCAGCAACCCTTAATGCAGTACAGTCCCTCATATCCAGCAACTATGGGGAAAAAGCCAGTGCCAGGTAACTAACTGATTTTACTAGTTAAATGGAAAATAATTCTATAGGTTATTTAAAGATATAGTGGTATACTTGCGCAGAGGTGCTGCTATCTTGCAACTGCTGCTCTGTTTCACTTGTGTACACACCAGTAATACTGCTATCTAGCAGTGAAAGGTTCAGATGGCTTATTAAAACATTTAGGTTGCTACTTCAATTTGTGACTTACTGACTCGTCCTTGTATTTTTATTTTTATTATTATTTTTTTTTTTTGCTGTTATTCAGAAGTGCCATGTTTTGGAATTACTGGTTATTTGGATACGAGATATTCCACTGTACTCGGCAAAATAATAAAACAAAGACAATATGAACATTTCATCTAAATTCTCTGCTTTTCTTGTACCTATATATCGAACATTTATCTCAACAGTTCATTTCAATGGCCATAATAACAGCATTAAGTTTACCATACTAGTACTTATATAAATAAAGTATACATATAAATAATCTAGAAAACTAATTTGAGTTGACCTACTTTCGTTATATTCTGTAAAGAAAAGGAAAAGTGAACTTATAATGCATAAGAGAAAAAGAGCTAATAGTATGTGGACATAATACTATAGAAGTCAATGAAACTAGAATGGTGATAAATACAAACCGAGTCTTCAAGTCTCAGCATCATACAGACAAAAGAAAATGGCTATAAAAGAGTTGTAATTAACATAATCTAAGCTGTGTTTTACAGAAGTCAAACACTATGTTCATAGAAATTCTGAAAAAACACAGACCATAGTAATACAACGAGTATATTTTTAACTGAATACTCATTATCTATATATTAATATAAAAAATAATAATAGATGAAACATATTAAGAATTTGGAATTCTGATTCATTATTTCGATGTTTAAACGCAATTAGAGGACTTCTTGTAATATCTTCATAAAAGTAGCTGAAATTTATGAATTTCAAGTAACAATTCAACAGTAAGAGTATACATGTTTTTACACAGAATATCACCTTTATTTATTCATTAAACACGAAACAACATGCGACTGTAATCTATCATTAATAATTCACTATCATTTGGTTAAATTTTACTAAAAACAATTCCTTTTATTTCTAATAACTTATAATATTTTCCACTTATTTCTCTCAATCTTGTAAGCAGGCTAACATGTGATACTTTTCAAGTAACAAGTACGGTACTTACTTCTGCAGATCCAGACAGCATTTGGCCAGAAGATACCTACATTGTGGAGAACTAGTTCCTTTATTTCGGAGAATTGAATAGGCCTGTCCTGGCTTACCCGAACGATAATAACAGGTGGCAAGCAAGAATAACGCTTCATCTGAGTCCACTGTACAACAAAAGACATTTCATTAATTACAACTGCTAAATAAAGTATTGAAAAGAATTAGGGAAGTTATTAGGAGTTGTGGGAAGTTCAACAATATGT